>NC_067159.1:15883607-15963607 GCF_903995435.1 Acomys russatus
ACATGAGGACAATCCAGGAGTTCTTTGTATAAACCATGTTCAGGGGAGACACAGGACCTTTGACAAGCTTCTCTTATTCTGATACTCAATTTAAGACTCAAACTGTTTGCCCTTCATATTCCCAAGCCACAATTAATACTTTAGGACAAGGATGTTATGCTGTAATGTTTAATCCCATTTTAGAAGGCAGTGATTTGGTCCAAAATGACAGAATTAAAACTATAATATACTACTGCTGTCCCTTGGTATTCATTTACATGAACAAGTATATCCACCTTCAGGCAGTCCTATACATTACACAGTTGGCACTTGTGGATAAGATGCCATGTCCCAGAACCTGTATGTGCATCCTTATGCATTTTGTAAAAACTGTATTTTTCCCCTGTAACTGTAGGTTTATGGTGTTAAGTTCAGTTTTTGAAAATGCACATTTCTTTATATTAGAAGCCTTTAAAGAAGCATTACTTCTCTTAAAACTATAACTTCTACCTAATGGCTCCGGGCACAAAGAAAATAGCAAGAGGTTATTATTGGCAGCATCAATGGGTCCTGATGACTGAGGGAAGGTCAGATTGCTTCACAGTAGATTCCAGCTAACATAATGATGATAAGGCAGAATGAACTTGCCATTCAGATGATCTGCCCTTCAGCCTTTCCCACCATTAAGTGTAAGTATATTAACAGAGTAACCAAGTCCTGAGAATGGCAACCAGAGGCTTTGGTATATCATAAAAAGATGAGAGTCTGTGTCACAATAGCAGCTGTTATTATAGTCTCCCCACTTCTTATCGCATCATCTCCTGTGAGTGTGTTTTCAATAAGATGTCAATAAGAATCCTGCATTGGTACTATATTTATTAGGATTTCAGTCTCAGAAGCTAATTTTTGCAGTCACAACCACTATAATCCCTTATAGTTTAATAATGCAGTTGCTAAGTATTCCTTAGGATGTTTCATTCTCTTCCACTTCAGAAGGTAATGTTCTTATATTTCTCATAATAATTGAGGAAAAGAACTTAACTAATTTCACCATAACTGTCTGTAAAGATTGCTCATTGGAGCAAAGCATGATAGTACAAGGCTAATAGCCTTGGACCCCAGAGAGTAGACCTGGGAAGTCATGAGTTTGAGGCAAACACCTAAGCTTCATAGTGATTTTGTTGCTAGTTTATGTGAGATATGAAATTTGAAGCCATCTTGAGCTACATACTGAGTTCAAGACTAGCTTGGGCTGTATTTTAAGCTAATCCCCAAACTTTTGATAATTAGAGTTTTAATCAATGAAAAATGTTAGTGTCATTAACACAAGATATTTGAAAATATGAAATAATGGAGTAAATGAATTATATGCCCAGTGAAAGTATTGAGCTAAGCTTTAATGCCCAGCATACTTTGGTGATTCCCTTGCTTTCATGCGGGCCAATTATTTATTTGTTTGAAATGAAAAAACAAAAGCCAAATTGATAGGATGTAGTTATCGAATAGACCTAAAGTCTGCATTTGGTTTTCTTTGAAAATAATTAAAAACTCGCTCAAGTGACAATGCCATATCTAAATATGAGCCTCCTAGACAAAAAGATGAATATGGTGTATATTCATATATATGTGGATTATTAGCTCTGAAGTCAATGATAACCAAGCTATGATATTTAGAACCACTGAGGGTAGCTGTAGAGTAAAAGACTAGAGGGAACAGATAGATCTCATTAGAAAATGAAAATAGAATAATTAACTACAGGCAGATGAGGATGAGCGTCAAGTTGGGAGGGGTAAGGAAAAGAGCTTGTGTGAGGAAATTCAAGGAGAGATAGCTACAGTTAAGGGACATTTGACAGTATTGAAACCTAATGCAGTGGAAACTTCTTAAATACAGATACCTAGGCAATCTAAATGAAGTCATCACCAAATCATGGGGAAGACAAAGGCCCAGCTGGCCATCTCATCACCAGGCAAAGTTTCCATTGGGATGGGGTTACATCTAATTGAAGTGTTGGTTAAAGAGAGCCCATGGGATTCCCCAGACAGCCCAGGCTGTTGCCAACTACAGGTTGTTCTTCACAAACTGACAGAAACTCCCCAGTGCTAAAGATAACACCTACCCTACTCATTGAGGATTGGGATATCTAGACTGTGCATACAGAGTCTTCACTCTTACATTCTACTGTCTTTGGTACAGGACGTTATTTTGCATGCCACCAAAAGAAAAATGTAAACAGTAAGCCACCAACAAACCCTTTGCTCTACAATTGTGTACTGCCTCCAATATAGACTAGGGCCCACCCCATAAGATGGGACCCGTACTCGGCACTCCTCAGGTGACCAAGAATCTAATACTATATAGTCCGGGGACCTAGGGTAAAACCAAATATAAGTAAATAAAATGTGGATAAAAATAAAATCAATAAATGACTTTTAATGATATTCTACTCTACGTAATAGCAGTGTCTTATTTAGCCATCATCAGAGAAGCTTCTTCCTGCAGCAGATGGGAACAACTACAGAGACATAGAGCCAGAAAATAGCAGAGAATGAGAGACCTTGGAACACTCAGATCTATATGGGATTTCTCCATCACATCCTCACCTCAGGGCTCAGGGAAGCCTGTGGAAGAGGAGAAAAAAAAAAAAGAGTATAAATGTCAGAGGAGATGTAAGACACCAAGAAAACAAGGCCTTCTAGGTCAACGTGAGCAATAATCATCCATGTGAACTCACAGAGACTGAAGTAGGATGTCCAGGGCCTGCAGGCGTCTGTATCAGATTCTCTGCATGCACAGTTTATTGTTTATATGGGATTCCTGCGCGTGTGACTGCTTGGGTCTCTGCTTCTTATGCCTTCTCTTGGCCTCTTTTTCTTAAGTTGGTGTGTTTTGTCCAAATTTGATGGGATAATTTTTGTTTTGTCTTATTATATACAATTTTGTTACATTAAAAATTAATAAATGAATGACCGCTAGGGTAAAATATAACAACTTAAGAATCATTTATACCTGCTGGGAGAGGGAAAATCAGTTTTCTCCAATGGAGTTGTCCTAGGTCTATCACCCACCCCAGGACAGGCCTCCTGCTTAGAGAAAATGACCAACATATAATAGACCCCACAGCTTTTTGTGTGTGCACTTTATTTAGTTACAGTTTGGTGGGTTGTTTTCTCTTTTTGGATGTTGTATTATTTAGTTTTTTTGGTTTGGGAAAATTTTGTTGTTGTACTAAAATTTTATTTTATTTTTTGAGAGAAAAACTAAAGTTGGGTGGTTAGGGAGGGGGAAAGGCTCTGGAAAGACTCGGAGGATGGTAGAATATGATTAAAATATGTTTAGATTTTAAAATGTTTCATATAATGAAAATATAATAAAACAAATGCAAATGCATGTATGGGATGAAGTGAAATATCAAATTGTATAAAAACAAAATGCTGCTTTACATCTCAAATTATGTGGAATGCACATATCTAAATTTACCTATCCTTTTAAAAATTATGCCCAATTATATGAATTATTATAGACAACTCTCCTGATATTAAAAAATTATTTCCAACAGAGAATTATATAATAAATACATCACTTAAATTCAAGAGTCTCAAAACCATATATTCAAATAAATGAATCATGAATTCAGCCATCAGATTCAACTACTTCAATTGCTGCTTTTAGCTTGTCTGGGAGGGTGCTAACCACGCTGTTTATTTTTATATGAGGGCAAGTTAAATATTCAAACTCCTATCATTTCCCAGAAAAAGGTGAATATTAAATAGTGAATAATGAATAAGAGTCTAAATGCGAGAAGGTTTGGACAGAAAGATTTGTGCTAGACAAATAAAGATGGTAAATGTGGTAGAATATGTATACATAGTACAACGGTTCTTTCAAAGTTAGCACAGGTCCCTTTCTCGGGTCCTGAAAAGCTCCATTCACTTAAGCATGACCTGGGAATATGGGTGAGTGTGTGTGTGTGTGTGTGTGTGTGTGTGTGTGTTGGGGGGGTGCGGGTTCTGGGAAGCTAGTCTATGTCACCCAAGGCCAGCTACATGCAGCAAATGTTTGGGGATGGCTAAATTTGTTTGATTCTGTTCAGTACTTTGAAATGTAATAATTCAGTGCAATGTGTGAAAACAGGAATCAAGTGAAAAAACTAATAAACAAATCATTATAGAAGACCCATTCAAAGTAAAATGTAAAATAGCCAGAAACACCACTGTGAGACTAATAGTTTATTTTCTTTTTAATGAAAAATTATAAAGTAACAATTTCTACACTTAGGACAAGTTATGCATATGGAAAAAAGAGCAAATAAGCCATATCTATCCCAGATTATGGTCATCATGAGAAAAAATCATGGCCAAACAACCTAATTTCTTTCCTTTTATTATATGATGTTTGAATGATCAATATTAAGAATAAAATAATATTTTAATTTTTTAATATTATAAAGATGAACTATATAAAGAGCGACAGAAACAACATTGCTCTGAAAAATTTAGTGGTTATATTTTTTTTTATTAGTGTGATGCAGTTCAGTGCAAAGGAAGTGAGAGAAGGGTTAGGCTTGGACCACAGCTTCAGGGATCAAAGTCCACCAAGGAAGAGAGGGCATGGCTACAGAAGCAGAAGGCTGTGCTCTCTCTGCATCATAACCATGAAACAGAGTGATGGATGCTGGCACTCAGTCTGCATCCTACTTTTGTATAGGTTAGGAGCCCACCCACAGAACTGGCATCTCACATTTGGGGTGGATCTTCCCACTACAATTGAACTGATGTAAAATAGTTCCTCTCAGGCATCCTAAGATGCTTTTCCCTTGGTGATTCTAGTGTCTGTCAAACTGAAAATAAATATTGATGATCATAGTTTTATACAAATCATATTTTGGTCGTTTAAATTTTGGTATTTTGCTATATTATATAAAACTAATCATAAAAAACAAACAAACAAACAAACAAAAAAAAACAAGTGTAGAACTTTACTTACTGCAGTGTTGAACTTCAAACAGAACTGAGAAATCAGGCCCAGAAATAAGTGCACAAGCCTGGTCATCTTCATCAACTGACAGTCATACAAAAGACATGTGCAGACACAGACACAGACACACACTCAGACACACACACACACACACACGCAAGCACACACACAGAGAGACAGACAGACAGACAGACACACAGACAGACACAGAGAGGCAGACAAAGAGACAGAGACAGAGAGAAACAGAGACAGAAAGATGGAAAGGGAAAGAATCCATGTGAGAGCAATAGTCTGTATGGAAGGTACTAGACTTAGCTGGTCCTTGATTGAGAAAAACAAGTTAAAGATATTCCTTTGTCTTCCCTACCACCCAGTTTTACATACTGCCTCAGTTTCTCTAAAGTTAGGTTCAGAAAGCCTGTGGTTCTTTTTTATTTCTACCTTTTCCTTCCCTTTCTGTTTGTTGTTTTTAAGATAGAATCTCACTATGTATCTTTAACTGGCCTGTAATTCAGTATGTAAACAGGGCTGGAGTTAAACTCAAAGAGATCTTCCAGAGTACATGAGAAAGTCGTATCACACTCTCCACTCAAATGTGGAGAATATTCTGACCATTGGCTAGATCTGGGAAGGGGTTTAAAGTTTACCTCCTGTATTGTCCTTGGCTGGTGCCTTAGTTTGAGCAGGACCCCTGGGCCCAAATCTGCCTATCATATTGTTCTACTTGTAGGTTTCTAGGACCCTCTGGATCCTTTTATTTTGCTGTTCTCCCATGCGTCTCTCATTTAGAGTCCCAATAGGATGCCTTCCCCTCTGTCCCAGTTTTCTGGTAAGTGAAGGCTTTTGTGGGACATGCCCCTTGGGCTAGTATGCAGATATAAGTGAGTATATACCATTTGGAGGGGGAGACCTTGTGGCACTCAGAGGAAGGACAGCAAGTAGCCAAGAGGAGACTTGATACCCTATGAGAATATATAGGGGGAGGTAATCCCCCTCAGGAACAGTCATAGGGGAGGGGAATAACGGGAAAATGGGGGGGGGGAGGAATGGGAGGATACAAGGGATGGGATAAACATTGAGATGTAACAAGAATAAATTAATAATAATAAAAAAAGATAAAAAAAAAAAAAAAAAAAAAAAAAGAGATCTTCCAGCCTCTTCCAGTGCTGGTAGTAAAAGATGCAGCCGTCTACATTCTCCTATGTATGTCCATGTATTAATACATCTATAATAATTTCCTTTATAGACTTTTGTTTCCTCTATGACTGGAAAGCGATTTTTAGGATTGCTGTCAGTCTGTTATCACTTTGTCTTCTGATTTCTCTGCTTATTCTTGGAGGAAATTCAGCCCTCTAAAATTTATATCCTGCAAGTCTAAATATTTAAAAGAGCTTCTAATCATGTGTCTCTCTTACATTCCTCAAAATGTGGTTAATACAAATAAAAAATATATTCCAATACAAATTATAAAATGCGTTTCAGAGTTCAAAGTATCAGTAATCATATTCAGAAAAAATACATTTCATTAGTCTATAAATATAATCTCATATTATAACAATTATATATTATATACTATTTTAATTACAAAGTATGTTATTAAAATCACTTGTACTTGTTTTTTCTTTTTTGATTTGGGCTTGTCTATTGTTTTATTTATAAAATGATAAGTACTGTTTGAATTTGTTTTTGTCATGGAATATTTTGTTTTCTCCATCAATGGTTATTGATAATTTTGCTGGGTAAAGTAGTCTGGCCTGGCATCTGTGTTCTCTTAGGGTTTGCAGGATCTCTGTCCAGGCCCTTCTGGCTTTTATGGTCTCTGCTGAGAAGTCGGGTGTAATTCTGATAGGTTTACCATTAAATGTTATTTGGCCCTTTTCCCTTGCAGCTTCAGACCAAAACTATAATAGTTGGTATCCTTAAAGGAAGACTCATAGCTTGTATGTGGAGTAACAATGTGCAATCATGACTGGTATAAACATTTGAAAGATTGAATAAAATTTAACAAATCCTAGTTAATGCCAAAAAAAATAAAAAATAAAAAATAAAAAAAAATAAAATGATAATATGAATGTATAGCATACAATGTGATGTTTTGATTTGTGTACACATTCTAGAAAGATTAAGACAAATCATGTGACATATTCACCACCCCACTAGTTCACAAATGCTGACAACATTTAAATTACATATATATGCCTTATTTTGAGGTTCTCTTGACTTGAATGTTTACATCATAATAGTCAGAGATTCATGGGCTATTTTGTTTTTTATTATTGCATTTGGTCTTTTACTGACATAAAAACAATAGAAGATAAATTGTTTATATAAGAAAATTAGAAAGAAATATTAGATTTAGTGCCTCATAGTCACTTTCTATACTCACACTTTGGCATGTTCCCAGTGCAAATGGAACATTTACTAAACAAGAAACTGGTGATGTATAAAATTCACTCCAAACAAATAAGCCAACCTCCTCCAACTACGCCATGCCTCCTAATAGTACCAGTACCTATGAACCTAAGGGGCCCATTTTCCCTCAAACCGCCACAATAGAGCAAAAGACAATAGTTTGATAAGAGTAAACAAAAAGAGAAAAAGAAAACAGGAAGAGGGAGAGAAAGGGCATAAAGAAATGAAGAAACAGATGAGTGTAGTTCATTAAAATTAAAAGAAATGCATACTTTATCAGTCACATTAGTTTCACTAAGCATTTTTAATTTTCTCAGTCTCTGTTTATTTTCCTATCTCCTTTCTTTTTCCTTCTTCTCTTTTGTTTTACTTAAAAATTATTTATTCACTATGTCCTTTGTGTAATGGAATTATTTCTTAACAAAAATGAACTTCCTCTATTTCTGAATCTTAGTTTCTATTCTGTAAAAATGTGTGAAGGAACCTTGGAGGCTAGAAATCCATAACTACATCATCATAGTAATCATAATTAGATTTTAAAATTTTTATTTTATGTGTATGAGTGTTTTGCCTATACGTATGGATATGCATCACATGCATGTCTAAGGGCCCATGTAAGTCAAAAGAGGATATATGATCCCCTGGAACTGGAGTTATGATGGTGATTGGCTACCATGAAAAAGCTAGGAATCAAACTGAGGTCTTCTGAAAGGACAACACATGCTCTTAACGTCTCAGTCATCCCTCCCTCATTAATATATTATTGCAAAACTCGTGAATGAGATTAAAAAGGTATTTCAAGGGTCTGTAGTGGCTATTCAGAAGTAGAGGGGAGTCTAGACTAAAGTTCCAAAAGGAACAGTCCAAATTTCTCAAAACCAGCTCCTTGAGAAATTGTGGTGCAAGGAAAAACACAGAACAAAACTGCTTTGTGACGTTCTGCGTTTGACCTTCCCTGCTTGAAAGCCTCTTTGAACCTCACACTGAGCAGCTTCCATATTATTCTGTATATATTTACAGACTACTGCGCACTGTTGTGACAATCCACTTTGAAGTCCGTCTCAGTGGCTCACAGGCCGATGAAAGAAAGTCCTGTAGTCATTCTTAGTGCGTCTGGGACATCGTCAGGCGAAGAGGAATCATGGGAAATGGGACTGAGCAGGTCTTCAAAGGGCCTTTTCTCTCTGTTAAAGTGTTCATTCTTAGTTACCCACCGCTCAGCAAAGAGTTCTGATTCTCAAGCATTTTATTTGGAACAACATGAATGGTTTTACTTTGAATAGTCACAAGGCAAATGACAGGTTATATTTAATTTTTTTCTATTTTTATTTACATAGGCTTTAGTGATATCCCTGCTTGCTGTATAATTTAATTTATTTTGAAGGCATCAGAAGGAATCCATTGAAGTTGAACATGGCAACTGCTTACTTGCACAGCAAACCACCTAACGCCAAGCAGAATAGTGAATTGTATTCCATTGGAAGAAAGTCATGAAGTTCGTTAAGCAAATTGTGAGCATATAGTGTATCCAAATTCAAGAATGCTAACTAAAGAATAATCAAAACCATGTTTGAAATACGTTTCTCTTTAATTTACATGAAAATCCTATAAAAAGGAGTCATTCGCTTTTAAATTTTAAGGCTTTTAACGCCAAATACAGAACTATGTAACTGTGAGATGGACATGCAGAATAAACAAAATACACCAGAGTTAAGAACTACTCTGTATGACTTTCTATATTTATTTCCCTCATGCTCTCTCTTCCTTTATTTTATTTTTGTTTTGAAATAGGATTGCTTATAACTCTACCTGGTTCCAAATTTTCTTTATAGCCAAGGTTGACCTTAAAATTATGACCTTCCTCCTTCAACCTTCCAAGTAAGTGCTGGAATTGGAAGCATGCATCACCACACACATAAATATGTACTGTACTGAAGATTTGAACACAGGACTTGATGTGTACTTAGTAAGACATGGTCTGAGTTACATGCCCATCCTTTTGCTAGCATTCATTATTTTAAAAATTATTTTTAAATTTTTAGTTTATGTGCATTGATATTTTGACTGCTTTTATGTCTGTGTAAGGTTATTGGATTCCCTGAACCTGGAGTTACAGACAGTTGTGAGTCACCATGCTTGAAATAGAACCTTGGTTCTCAGGGATAGCAGCCAGTGCTTTTAATCACTGACCCATCTCTTCAACCCTTCACTATCTTTCTTAATGAAGCTTTTAAAAAATTGGTGTGGAGAGCTTGATCCACTGTAGTTATTTTACATTCGGTGTTCAGTCTGTGGTACAATGCTTATATATTTATTTTTTTTCAGTATAGACATTTTATATATATATATATATATATATATATATATATATATATATATATATATATATACCTATTATTAAAGCTACTTTTTTTCATACAGTGTGTTATGATCAGTTTCCCCTTCCCTATCTTCACTCACACCTTGCCCATCCATGCCATTACTATCTCTCACTCTTCAGCAAACAGACAAACTAAAACAAACAAATCAGAATAAAATGAAAAAAAAAAAAAAAAAAACACCACACACACACACACACTTCCATAAACAAACAAAACCCATAAAAATGCAAAATTGTAAACCAGAGTACACAAGCAAAAGACCAGTAACAGAAAACCCTGGCCAAACAAAGCAACATCTATCAAACAGAACAAATGAGTTCCAACTCTGGTGCTGCCTGCCAAACGTTAGGTTGTTCATGTGAAGAATAATTAAATTAAGAGCAAAGAGCACATCTATTCCATATGGCATGGGTTCTTAAGGCTCAGATTCTGATTGCCTGATTCTAGGCCTGGTGTAAACCCCAGCATAAGGAAAGACTTAGTTTGCATATGTTCCAGCTTTCTCAACTACAAAGGAAAGCTTTAACAGCAGTGTCAGCTCCCCAGTTTCAAGGAAGTTTAGTATGTTAGCATATGTGAAATGTATCTTACCTGAGTTTTTAACGTGTATAAGTGCTATGTGTGTGTGTGTGTGTGTGTGTGTGTTGTTTTTGTCTATTGCTACTGCTTCTGTGTGATTTTTACAAATTAATGTTAATTATATAATGATATTTATAATGTTCTATCACATTTAAAAATAAACATGTATTAGTTAAGGAAGAAATTGTTCTTGTCATTTAAAACATTGTTTTAAATGAATTTTATTAACATGGATAATATTCTTTAACTTTAATGACTAACATCTTTTCTTTGTTGTTTTTCTAAAGAGTTACTAACCAAAAAGGAACCGATAATTGGTGATAAGTGATCAAGTTTATGGCTATTAAATCATCTCTATGGATATTATATGCTTATACATGCAATTTAAAAATAAAATTTGAAAGCAATTTTCTTCATAAATGTGACAAAAATTATGATAAAACATGCAAGTGAAATTACTTAGATCCTCAATTTTATTACAACCTTCTTAGTCATATTTGATATTAAAATTAAGTAGTGTATTTTGTTCTATTATTAGAACATTTTTACATAATTAAACCATTGCTAATAAAATTGGGAACAGGGACTAAAGGTCTTAATTCAGTCACAGAATGTAGGTTTATTGTGTACAAGACTCTGAACTCATTCTTTCACATTCCTCACCCAAAATGAGGGCAGTGCATTGATACTTCTTCTTTTTTTTTTAAGTATGTAAACTTCTTGCCAAGTTTGTATTTAAATTTATTCATCTGCAAAATGACTAATGTGTATCCAAATGCTTAGTGTCTGGGATAAAATATTGCAAAATACTAGATCAAGATTTAGACATTTTGAATGAGATAAATGCACAAAAGAATACAAAGATATGTAAAATAAGCATAGTAATGGTGGAAGAAAGCCCAAGAAGAAAACAAGAGGAGAAAATTCCATATGTTTGAAGATGAAGGAAAAAAAAAAATAAAGCACCATTGAGATAGTATTTGAGGCATTGCCAGGGCTCATACAGATGGGTATGGATAGTGAGTGATGTTATACCAGTGAACAGGAGCATTCTGGGGGTACAACAAGTGGCCTGTGTTTGAGTACTAAATGGATATGCTTGGAAACATATCAAGACTCTTTATATTGTATAGTATTTGTTTTCAGTGGTATCCACACCCAGTTTTTTTTTTTTTTTTTTTTTTTAATTTGCTTTTCATTCCTTAAATGTCTTTACGAAATGGTGGTTGTAGGTTTTCCTCCAAGGTCCATGACTTTCATCATGTTGAGTGAACCTTAAGTCCAATTAGAGGGTTGCTGGTTATCACGATGGTGTGCATGCACCTGTAGGGCTGTTATTTCATGCTGGTCATCTTAGCGGTTCATTAGCATCATAGAAAGGTAGGACTGTAGCTGCTTCCTTCCTTAGGAAGTTTGCCTGGTGTCTTTAAGTACCATAAAGCTAGTCTTTATGGAGAAGGCATCCAGGTCAGAAGCCTTTGGGCCCTTCATCGAAAGTACATGGTGGCTTCAGCAACAGGAACTTATCTTCTACCTTCTAAGGGTCAATAAATGACAATAGCAACATGTTATAATGTTTGGGACTTTATTTAACAACATTCGTAAACTACATTCTGCTCATTTTGTCCTTATATCCACAGATAAACATAGTCTTCACCTTTCATGAAGAAAACCTCAAGTCAGGAATGGATTATACCTAAATGAATTGCTGGTAGGAGACCTATGGGAACCACCAAACATCCCAGGTGACTGCAAAGACTACTGGTTCCTCGCTACCTACTGATGGTAAGGCCCTATTGCTGAAGATAACACTTACACAAAGCAGTGAACAGTGAGAAGTCAAGCTGGTGCCTGTCTTTACCCATACAGATTAGTGTTCATAATACTGGAAGGTACTCTGCATGCTACCAGAGGAGGAAGGTAGACAACGAACCAGGATACAAACCCTTTCAATATTCATTGGTAACCTGCCTATAAGATATACTGGTGCAAAAGTGGCACAAAATTTGTGAGAGGAACCAGTCACTGTCATCTGATTGGCTATAAGGCCTACTTCAAGGGAACTTTGCCTGACATGTTTGGGTTGACAAGACCTTGAGAATTGCTAGGCTGTAGACCTAGGGGAACACCTAATACTACTGCTCTGAAGGAAGACGTAATAAGATGACTCCTGTTGACATTTTGCTATTGTCATGCATCAGTATTTCGCTTCCTCCTGCAATAGATTGGAACAAAAAGGGATACAAGGCTAAACAAAATTTAGAGAAAGAGACCCTTCACTACTTAGTCCTATCTTGGCTGACTCTCTCAAATCCTTCCCCCGAAGGCTGAGGGAACTCTTCAGAGGAGGAAGTGGAAAGATTGGTAATTACGAGCTAGCTGGTATGGAAGACAAGGTAACAAGACTTCTAGATATAACAGAGCTGATACATGTATGAACTTGCAGAAACTGTATTAACATGGACAAAGCCTACACTGATCTAATAGAAATGGAATATCAGCGCTGAGAAAGGATATGAGCACAAACCCACATTCCTAATGCAGACTCTATCTCCAACTGACAATCGCTTTGCAAACGGAAAATTAGTTTTCTCCAAATATAAACCACACTTAAGGGCAGGTTTCATGTGCAGCAGTAGATGATCAACAAAAAGTTAACTCAGCTTTGGAAAGCTTTTGTTTCATAGTGTTTCTTCTGGGCACTTATATTTTCCTTTCCTTATTGGCCTTTGTCTATTATTTCAGCTTTCAGTTTTGTGGAATTTCTGTGTTTTATATATATATGTGTCTCTGTGTCTGTATATGTGTGTTATGATTTTCTTTTAGCTTTTTTCTGTTTTTTTTTTTTTTTCAGTTACTGGTTTGTTTTCTAATGAGAGAGAAAAAAATTATGTGGATTTGGGTGGGTAGGGAGATGGGGAAGATATGGTAGGAATTGTGGGAGGGAATTATGATCAGAATGTATTACATGAAAATTATTTTCAAATGATGAGATGGAAGGACCCAGAGGGTTCAGGAGCCCCACAAGTATCTGGATCCACTGGGGCCTGCACAAACTGTTGCACAAACCAAGGACAATGTGTGCAGTAAACCTAGACCCGCAGATCAGATCTAGCCAATGGACAGCTCACTCTCAACAGTTGTGATGAGAGCAGGGACTGCCTCATACATGAGCTCTGAGGCCCCCAATTTGATCACTTACCCTTAGTAGGAAGGCCTAGCAGCACAAAGAGGAAGCAGAAGCAAGCTGTTCAAATGAGATCTGACAGGCTGTGGTCATATGGTAGCGGGGGAGCTCCCCTTCTGTCAGAGGTCTAGGGGAGGGGAGTAGGGTAGAAAAAGGAGAGTGGGAATGGAAGAATGCAAGTGAGGGCATAACAATTGGGGTGTAATCCAAATATGTTATAATAAATTAAAATTTAAAAATATTTTCAGTACATAAACATATATCATGTAACAGTAATTAATGAAAAATGGATATGAATTTGAAAGAGAGAAAGAATGGTTACACAGGAGGGTTTATAGGAAGAAAAGGAAAGGAGAAATGATGTAAATGTGTTATAATGTCAGAAACAAGAGAAAATGCTTTCATGAATTATGGAATAAAAAACAGAGAGCTAGATGTAGTGCACCTCCTTCAAGTTGTTGAAGGGTTCCTACAGACCTCCAAAAATAATACTGGATATTGCTAGTGCTCTTGGTTACCTACCAAAAGTTGTATGGGAGATGCCTTTTTATGAAGAAAGCACAGACTTGGATCACAGGATATGTAGAAATCAGGCCCTGATGCTTTGTCCTTAATTACTGACTTTCACAGCGCAGGAACGGTTTCTTATGGGCTGCTAGACAATAAAAGTCTCTAGGATCCTTACCAGCTAAATCATATGAGCTACAGTAACCAATGGTCTGCCAAGCTGTAGATATTGAAACAGTCATGGCTGGATGTTTAGGGGGATAGCAAAGCACTTTCTGATTGGACTTAAGTACTACTCTACAGGACATAACTCATGCCTGGTACTGTAAAATGATTAAGGACCCATGATTGAGGAAGACGTATCCTTAGAGAAGAGACAACTATGATTTTTGATCATTAAACATTCCAAAATAGGGAGCAGAAAGATTGTATGAGTCCGAGTTTGTGTAGGACAACTGTAAAACATTGTATTCTGGATTTAATACGGCTGATGTACTCATGAAATTTCAGCAGCCATAGCTGCCTGACAAGACCTGCACAAGATCAATCTAGTCAAAACTGCAGCATAGATATGTTCATGAATTCCTTCCTCTATTTGGGAGGGCATTGGTGTTTGAAGGCTGCTGACATAAAGAGAGCCAATTTTCTTCAGGAGTACGGCCTTGGGTAGGTAACCATATCCCAGTAGGTGGTCCTATTTGCAAACACATAGGGACATTACTAAATTGGATTTAATGGGTTATAGAAAGAAAAGAAGGCTTGAAGTTTGAAGTTAAAAGAGAAACATATGTTGGGGGGATCTGTGAGTAGTTGGAGGATCAAAGCAGGGTGTGGATATGATTAAAGTAAATGTATATAAATATGACTTCTCAAAGAATAAAGAAAATATATATTTAAATTCCTTAAAACACTATTCAACTCAGTGGTTTTGAAATTGTTCATTCTGCTTTAAATTATATTTACATGTTAATTAAAGTAGTATACTTTTGAGTTTAATAAGTCAAATTGCAGTTAATGTTTTAAAATTAAAACATTACATTCTTCCATCCACTCACCAATGCAAAATATTATTCCAGTAATACTACAATTATGTTAGCTATTGAAAATAGTCTCTACCTTGAGTCCTCCGGCTTCCTCTCTCCTTCCTCCCATTCCACCACAAAACTCTATGTGGTTGTCCTGTTGTTGGACTGTGAGTCTCTAACTGCATCTGTTTCCATCAGCTGCTGGAAGAAGCCTCTCAGAAGGCTCCTGTCTGCAATTATAGCAGAGTGACACTAATAGGGTTGGCTCTGTTCCATTAGGTGAGTCTCAAGTTGGGCCAGTCATGGTTTGACATTCCCTCAGTATTTGCTCCATCTTTTATCCCTACACTTTTTGTATGCAAGAAAAATTCTGGTTCGAAGGTTTTGGGGGGGGAGTAGAGTTCGGGTCCACTGGAAATCACACCTGGCTACAGGAAGTGGCAACTTCAGGCTCCATAACCTTAGATCCTAGGAGTCTCAGTTAGGTTCACCCTCATAGGTTCCCAGGAACCTCCCCTGCTCCAGAGCTGCCCCTCACATATTTCTGTCTCCCCCCTTTCTACACACTGAATTCCCACCCTCAATACCCTTCCCCTGTCTCCCACCCGGGTCCCTCCCTCCATCTATTACAATGTGTATTTTATTTCCTCTTCTGAGTGAGATTCAAAATTTCTCTCTTCAGACCTTCTTGACTTCTTTGGGTCTGTGGATTGTAGCATGGTTATCCTCGCGTTTATGGCTAACATCCACTTATAGATCAGTACATACCATGTGTGCTTTTCAGGATCCATGTTTCCTCACAGAAATGTTTGTAAAATTATGGCTGTTATTTTTGAGTCTGAATTCTGAAGCCTCATTCAATATGACAGTGAAGGTGTCAACTTGTCCACCTTTCTGAAATGGTTTGTCTTAGCTTTATTTGTATCATTAAAGAACATTTTTTACCTTTCTGCCCTCTTCCATGAGGTTCTCTGAGCTTTAGGGGTAGGGGCTGTGTTATAGATATAGCAACAGGTGTTGGACACATGACACGTGATTGTTCTTATATTTTGACCAGTTATGGGTTTCTGTAATAGTCTCCATTTGCTGTATGTGAGATAGTGCTTTCTATATGTGACAGAGAAGCTGAACCTATGATATTTCAACAATGTGGTTGCGAAAATAACAATCTGAAAGATTACCACACAAGTTGACATGTCAATGTGGATGGGAAAATGTCATAATGCCCCACCCTTAACTGAAGAGCTGCAGGCCATTAATGGCTGTGACAGAGGGAACATGAGTCTTCTCCGAGAGAGCACCATGATGTAATGAGCCCTAAACTTATATGTATATGAAACAATACTCATGGATTAAGAGGTTTTGTGTGTGTATGTGTTTGTGTATATGTGTGTGTGTGTGTGTGTGTGTGTGTGTGTGTGTGTGTGTGAGAGAGAGAGAGAGAGAGAGAGAGAGAGAGAGAGAGAGAGAGAGAGAGAGAGAGAGAGAGAGAGAAGAAATTGAGTTTGATGAGTGGGGACATGTATGGAATTGGTAGGAACACCAGAAAGGCTTAAAATGATAGAAATGTAGTATTCATATATGAATTTATAAAATACATATTTTAAAAAGAAAAAGAGGACATTATGCTTTTATTCACTTAACATCCTTAATATTGGACCTTGTCATAGAAGATAAGTGTTTGCGTTACTCTGTTTTTCTAATTTTTACTAGAATAATAAAAGGTAATACAACTGAAGATAGTAAAATATTGGGAATAGATTATGTATATATCCATAGTTTCTAAGTTAGTAATGGCATCTGTATGCTGTAAATACACTTAGTTGTATTACAGCTTGGAAAATCTCAAAGTTACTATAGATGTATTAAGTTTTACATTTTATAAAAACCAGAAATAGTTTAGCACTAAGAGAGTCTTAAGAATGAGCATATACAGGGGGAGGCAATCCCCCTGAGGAACAGTCATAGGGGAGGGGAGTAGGGGAAAATGGGAGGGAGGGAAGAATGGGAGGATACAAGGGATGGGATAACCATTGAGATGTAACAAGAATAAATTAATAAAAAATTAAAAAAAAATAAAATCCATATTAGTCCACCCCCCCCCCAAAAAAAAGAATTCTGCACTGATGTGATTGAATATTGGACTAATACTTAATTCTCTACTAAATTATGCCTGGAACATTCAAGTAAACTACCAAAACATACTGAAATATATCCAAGATATTATAGTAAAGTAGTTGAATTGCCAGAGGATGTGGCTTTCTAAGCACACTTGTGCATTGGAAGCATGGTTCTCAGTGTGGCTATGTTAATAGGTAATGTGACTCTTATATGCTTAGACTTAATGGATAGTGATCAGGTCCCTGGGTACTCCTGCATCTCAAGTGATTGGCACACATCATAGTTGTAGGTTCTGGCTTTTTGTTATGGCCATTTTCATAGGCATTGTAGTCATAATTGTACCTACTACAGGCCCTCACTAGAACTAAGCCAGTCCTAACACTCAGCCACTGAACCTCCAGGGCCATGAGAAAATAAATCCTTGTTGATATATGATCTATCCTCAGGTCTTTTTTGATATCAGTGCAAGATAATCTGATAAAAGCTCATCATCTCCAACTAAAAGAATTATTAACACATGTAAAATATTTTCTGTTGACATTCCTATTTTAATTGTTATTTTTATCGGAAAGACTTGCTTTTAATCTTGCAAATAAACAGACAGTCACTGTTAAAATTCTTCCCAAGAAAAAGATGAGAAATGCCCGAGTTAGCTCTGCCGTCGCACTCAGTTGTTTTGGCTGTAACAGGATGGGTTTTACTAGGTTTTTACTAACAGGCTTTGACTCTACTTTTTTTTGTAAGTTATATATTCATCAAGTTTGGATATATTTATGTTATTTACTTTATAAGATGTGTGCTTTGACAATTTACTTGTGTACTATAATGCTGTCGGATCAAATTCAAATCTCCTGTATTCACTGATATGAGAGAAGTCTGAGCCATTGTTACCCATTACTCTTTTCTAAGTATCTTCATTGAGTTAACTCTTTATTTTGTAAGGTATTTGAAAGTTGCCGTATATTTACGTGAGTGTGAGTCTAGTCCACTTTCTATAAATGTCTTTGCTGTTTGGCATGGCCCATCATATTTTTTTTTTCCACGCAAAAATAATGGATTGTCTTTTAAAATTATTCTGCAGCTCAGGTTACAGACTTGTATATTAAATTGTTAGTTACTACATATTAAATCTGGAATATGATATGACATGTCAGATATAGCAAAGGTAAATTATGGCATATGGCACTATTATAAGGTGAACTATTTTTATAGCAACTTTACCCACTCTATAACCACAAATAAGTATTTGTACAGCATGTGTGTCAGTCTAAGGAAATTATGCTGCAGCTTGTAATTACTTGCACCAAAATCCCTCTTTTCAGACTTAGAACTTGTGCTGCCTCAGATGCATTTGTTCAGGAGTTTGTAAGGGATTGTGTTAAATAACATTTTCTAGAGTGTGTTAAAATACTGATGCTTACTTTAGGCTTTTAATAATCCACTTGTCTTATTCTTGTGTCAGTGTAGAGAAAGAAAAGAAAGAAGTGTTGGCCAGCATCAGCAAACTCTTGGGTTTTTTTAGAGATGTCCAGTGCATACAATGACTGTAAAACACTGAAATTACAACAATGAAAACCTAAGAATGTTTAGAAAGTAAAATCAGTGACATGGATGTGAGAAAGACTTACCCCTCCCCAATTTTTTATCCTTATTAAGATGAGATTTCCATGTGAATTAATGGGTCTTTGATGCTAACTATTAAGACGTCATATTTTCATACACAACTCTCACTTTTATCTGCAATACTCTGTATTGACTTCTGTTTTTGAGACAGGTATCCCTTCAGGGAATCATGTCCTTAAATATCTTGCACTCATTATAATCTTGCTGATACCATTTTATATCTCACCCTAAACCTTATTTCCACATATTTTGCAAAGCTTATTTCATTATATTTGTCTTGTGATGATTGCTTCTTTCATGTCTGTATTTTATTAAACCCCTTTGCATCAAGAATCTTGCCTTACTTAGAGATTTGAAGTGCTCATAGCAGGTGCTTGACACCCTGTGCTCACTGTATGTTACTTAACATGTGGAGTCATGCTGCCAGTGCCCTGAGAATGCTTTCATCTTGTCTTTCTGCTCATCTAAATTTCATACCCTTCAGGAGTCTACTTAAGACACGGCTTTTCCTTGTCATTTCTGGTGAGCTCTAGTCTCAGTGGGGACTTTCCCGCCCCTCTAATCTGACAGTTATTTGGATCATGGAAGAAGCTGATATATAAGAAAAAGACTTGGGATAGAGTCATTACTTGACTAGCTATAGCTGTTTGGGTGTCATTAAATCCTGTAAGACACAGAGAGGACAAAATTTACAGAGTAGAATAGAGGCTTGAATCCTCTGGATCTCCAAAGCTTTTGTGATTGGGTTTTCTGAATCTTTGAATCTGCACCAAGATCTGTGGCCCTGCCTGGTCCCACTAACAAAATAAGCATAGAAAAATCACCTTAGAAAAGAGTCTGTTTGGATTTTTTTATGAAATTTTTTCCTCCATCTATCCGTGTATGTGTGTGTGTGTGTGTGTGTGTGTGTGTGTGTGTGTGTGTGTGAATGAAGGGTGTGCACAAGACAGCATACATGTCTCTTGCTGTTTAGTATTTCATTCACCAGTGGCCTACAAAATTTTAGAGATTCTCTTATATCTGCCTCCAAACTTAATATAACGTAGGGATCCCTTCTGTAGCTGGTCTTTATGCTTATGCAGTAAATACTTTTTCTTTTTTTGAAAATTTTATTAATTTATTCAGATTACAACTCAGCTGTTATCCCATCACTTGTATCCTCCTGTTCCTCCCTCCCTCCCGCTTTCACCCCATTCCCCTCCCCTAGGTCTATGACTGAGGGGGACCTCCTCCCTCACTATATTGTCATAGGCTATCAAGTCTCATCTTGGTAGCCTGCTTATTCTTTCTTTGAGTGCCACCAGGCCTCCCGACCAACGGGAGGTGGTCAAATATAGAGCACCATAGCTCATGTCAAAGTCAGTCTCCGCTCTCCACATAACTATGGAGAATGTCAGGTCCATTGGCTAGATCAGAGTAGGAGTTCGATGCTTACTATTATATTGTCCTTGGTGAGTACAATATTTTGAGCAGACTGCCACCCCAAGACCCCGATCCATCCATCACGATGTTCTTCTTGTAGGTTTCTAGGACCCTCTGTGTCCTTCTACTTCCCCATCTCCTATATTTCTCTTACCTAGAATGTCAGTAAGGTGTCCTCACATCTATCCCAATCTCCTCGTAAGTGAATATTTTTGTGGGACGTGCCTTTTAAGCTAGTGCCCAATTATAAGTGAGTATATACCATGTGAGTCTTTTTGCTTCTAGGTTAACTCACTCATTATGATCATTTCTAGTCCCATCCATTTGTCCACAAATTTTGGGATTTCCTTGTTTTTAATAGCTGAGTAGTATTCCATAGTGTAAACGTACCACAGTTTCTTTATCCATTCTTCAACTGAGAGCCATTTAGGTTGTTTCCAGGTTCTGGCTATTATGAATAAGGCTGCTATGAGCATGGTTGAGCATATGTCCTTGTTGTGTGGTGGAGCATTTTCTGAGTATATTCCAAGGAGAGACTACTTTTTCTACTGAACCACATAACCAGCCTAAGACCTTTCATTATTATTAGCTAATAATTTAGTTTGATCATGGAGACATATGTTTGTCTCTCTAGCCACTGTTCTAATGTAATATTAAACAAGTCTTTTGGCCTTTCACATTGAGAGCTGAAGACACTTCATGTCCACTAAGGCATATTTATATTCTATATCTTAGTATATCATGGCAAAGAAAGCATGGTGGAACAGAAAGGCTCTCATATATCCAGCATTCAAGACAGAGAATGCCTAAGCTAGCAGGCTCTTTCTGTATTCCCTCCA
Source organism: Acomys russatus (assembly GCF_903995435.1). Lineage (NCBI taxonomy): Eukaryota > Metazoa > Chordata > Mammalia > Rodentia > Muridae > Acomys > Acomys russatus. The sequence continues at coordinate 15,904,661 of NC_067159.1, forward strand.
TTTTTATTCAATTTACTGGCCCCAGTATTTGGGATTAGGTCTTCCATATTTTAGTTGAGACCTACTTCTCCTCCTATTAGCTTTCCCCAGGAAATTTTCTGACACACCCATATTTGTGATTTTCTAATTTTATAAGCCTTTATGATTTCAATCAATTTGACAATCAAAATTAACACTATAGATCCATCACTCATAAACTCAACACATAAATGTGTTGTCCACAAGTCACAACATTTCACTACTGGGCCCCTAAAGTATTATGTAAGTCTTATTATGAAAGATGGATCCACTCTATTTCCAAGTCCTCATGGTCTTATAAGACCTGGTTGCACTCAAAGAAAGAATAAGCAGGCTACCAAGATGAGACTTGATAGCCGATGACCATATACTGGGGGAAGAGGTCCCCCTCAGTCATAGACCTAGGGGAGGGGAATAGGGTGAAAGCAGGAGGGAGGGAGGAAAGGAAGAATACAAGTGATGGGATAACAATTGAGATGTAATCTGAATAAATTAATAAAAAATAAATACAGATTCTGTTGAGATTGGGCATTAGAGGAAAATGAGAAAAATCTGTTTTATTCGTGTTAAGTATGAGATATGGCAAAGAAAGTAAAAAATAATGTCACTGGTATTTATCTCGGCTGTTTCAAGACTACATATATGACCATGTAGCAGTCCATCCTTCTCCATCTTAACATTGCAGCCCAATTTGTCCGTGAATCTTCTTATTACTACAATTTGAATCTGTGATAAGGAGACTTTCTGGTATACTTATTCAGAATTTCTTATAATGATGAAAATATTATGAGGTCTATCAAATACGTATACCCGCATCCCTCCTCACATTCTTATCTCCCAAACAAAATATTATTTTGCATTAAAAAATGAGAAATAATCCAGTATGTTTCTTCCAGTTTTTGATTTGCAAAATACAGTTCTACAATCACATGCATAAAATTTAGAAGGAAATATATATTAACACATACATGATTCTTGTGTATACATAAAATTTTAGTACATATGTAAGCAGCAACTTTTCCTCATAAATAGTTTTCTTTATTCTATTATATGTACATATATACTTTTCATACATATTTGACAGATAAAAATTAACTCAGATAAAAAGACTAGAAAGCTCTGGACTATAAGCACTGCAAGTTGTATGGAAGAGTTGGGGGATGGAGGGTGGGATTGGGAGTTGGGATGCAGACTGTCTAGATGAGACCTGATAGGCTGCGGTTAGAAGGTAGGGCAGGAGGACCACATATCAGCAGTCTAGGGGAGAGGAATAGGGTGGAAAAGGGAGGGAGGGTTGGAACAGGACGGTAAGAGCAAGGGGATTGCAATCAAGATGTAAAGTGAATAAATTATAATAAAAAAGAAATAATACCTAATAATACCTAAATTACAAAAAACTAAGACATCTGTTAAATGAAAGAATGGATCAGCTTACTCGAAGGAAAAGAAACAGCCACTTTGTCTAAAATATAGATTGGGTTTTACTTGTTAAAGTATTAGAGGAAGGATATCATATATGCTGTGGTTCCAGCGGCTCAAATGGGCTGAATTTTGTTCTTGATTTTGCATTTTCATTTTCTAGACTTCTAATAGAAAAATGCAGGGCAAAATGAAGACATTGAACTCTTTGGGATTGCCAAAACTCCAGAGGGACTACACAGTTATTCTTCCAGTAGTAATTTGTGGGTTTCAAATAGAACACATGTGAAAGAAGAGCCTTCTTATGGATTCAGAGGGAAGCTACAATATGAAATAAATGTAATGATATAGTCTACACTTGCACACACCCACAAGGTAATGACATATACTTAGAGGGAGTACAAACTGACAGAAGCCTCCCAACAGATGTTCATATTCTTAAAAATGGTCAACAATGTATTTATTCTTCCCCTGGATGACAAAATTTAACATTTCAGGAATTTATTTTTCTTAGTTTATGTTATTCAGAGTTTACATATATAAAACTATGAAGTTGATAGTTCGATAAATAATGTTTTCAATATCCTCTACTTTAACGCATTGTTGTCATTGTTCGGTTATTAGTCACTGCTGTGCCTGGTTCGCACTCTTCCCGAACCTGTATTAGAAGTTAAATTTATCCTAGCTTTGCATATGTAGAAAAATTAGGTAGAGTTTGGTGGAATTCAGAGCTTCAGACACATGTTTGAGTTCCTGCAATATATTCCCTATTATAAAAGGGAGTTATAGATTTTGTTTTTATGAAACAAGTGTGTTTATCTAGCTGTGAGAAAATTCTCTTTATAGCTTGTTAAAGTTTAAGGTATATGTGCTTTCTCCTCACTGAAAATGTCAGTCATAGGAAAAGGAAGCAAAGAGTGTCTTGAGGAAACAAGGATCATGTTATTCTTTGAAAAAACCTTCATTTATTATATCTACCTATCTGTATATATGTCTGTCTACCTATCTATCTATGTATCTAGCTATCATCTACCTATCTATCCAATCTATCTATCTCTGTCATCTATCTATATGTTTATATTTATGTGGTTTTGATCACCTTGATTCTTAACAGCCTTACTATATTAACTGCTTGGAAGCCAATAAAATGTTTCATTTCTTTCTTAACTCTTTGAAAAACATCTCAATTTTAGTCTCATCCATCCATCCATCCATCCATCCATCCATCCATTCATTCATTGGTTTGTTTATAGAATCTCTCTAGGTAACACTGGAGAGCCCAAACTTGCTATGTAAACCAGGTTGGCCTTTAACTCACAGAAATCCAACTGTCTCTGCTTATGCAGTGATGAGATTAAATATGTGCATCACCATGCGCAGCTGGAAAACCTCATTTTTAATATTGCTTTTGTGTGAAGTATATATTTCCCTGAACTAATTGTTAGATCCAGGGAAATCTGGATCCAGGGAATTCTGGAGATCCACTGTTGTAACTGGAGAGAAATTGGATAAGAGTGAGTGAAGGATCAGGGAGTTAATAAAGGCAAATACACATGTACAAGATGTGTGATGGCAGAACAATGAGCAGCAAGAACAGGGCCTTTCATATGTTGGGAATTAACTATGTCATGCCTTCTGCAGAAACTTCAGTTACCTGGTGTCTTTGAGGTTTTATTCTAATTGTAGCCTTAGCCATCATTCTCCTTGAACCAAATCCTCAGGACAATTTTTGCATATCCTCTCTTGGCTCAACCATTAAGTCATGTCCATTTATCTTCCATAATGTCTTTTGCACCTGTACTTTTCAGTTTTACTGCCGTCACTCAAGTTTGGACTGCTATTTTTCTAGAGAGTTGGTTTTTTTTTTTTTTTTTTTTTTTTTGGCTTATGAACTCTTCTTCTAGTCATCTTTTTTATATATGTTTAATTTTATTTCATCTCATGTTTCTAATTCAAATTTCAATCATTGCTCACACTTTTTACTTTGTTTATATTAAAGATACTGACTCCACAATTTCTGCATGAAATTATGAAATTGTTAAATATCTTTTTAGTTGTGAGTTAAAATTAGTTGAAATGAGGCTAAGTTTAGTGCAAATTCGTCCTGTGTGTGTATAGGTGCACACACTGCAAGGAAGTAGGCCAGAGAACAAGGCTTTTGTTCCTCAGATTCTTTTTCCAACTTGTTTTCATGTCTTTCTCTGTATTTGTGTGTGTGTGTGTGTGTGTGTGTGTGTAGGTAAAAGGTTGACATCAGGTACATTCATCAATCTCTGACCACTTTATATGTTGAGACACAGTCTCTCACTAAATCCAGAGTTCACAAATTTGACTAGCCTTGCTAGTTAAGCAAGACTTAAATGCCTGTCTTTGACTTTCCATTGCTGGGATCACAAACGTGCTGTCATGTCCATCTTTTACACAGATTCTGGGGCATTGAACTCCAGTCTTCAAACTTACAAGACAAAAGCTTTCCTGACTAAGCTATCTCTCTAGCCCAAGACAAATTCTATAAGTCTCTCTGCTTCTTTAAGCTTCTATAAAATAAACATCCTACTGACATTTGGAGACTTTTTTACTTACAGAAAAATGATGTAAGATAAACATGTTTTATAAATATTGTTTTGTATTAGATTAAATAAAATACTGAAGAGACAAAGACTACTTACCTGTAGCATCTTAACATGATGTGCCAAGCTATGGATCAATGAGTGGGAATTAAACATAAAAATGAATGGCGCATGAAAAGAAATCTGTGGAGCTATCTGTGCTTCTCTATCTGTCTTTCTATAGTAACAAGTTACCAAGTCCTAGGAAAATTTTCATTAAAGAAAAAAAATATTGAAAATCATGGTATTGGGAGATGATTTTTGTGTAGCATACACAAAAGAAGTATTAAATTTGAGTCCTAAAGCATCTTTTATTTCCTTTTTTTTTTTTTTTTTTTGGCTTTGCTTCTCCCTCATTTTTCTTCCCCTCTGCTTCCCCTCTCCTCCACGATCTCCTTCCTCTCCCTCTTTCTCCTCTTTCTTCAGAGGAAAAGATTGTTACAAGACTTCCTTCTGTTTGCCTTTCTTAAAGAAGTCCCTCTGTCAGGTAGTGTTTTTATTCTCTAATAAAGTTTCTAGAGATCGTATTTCTTTTTTTTAGATCATATTTCTAGCAGTGTCTTTATACTTAGTGGTGAGATGGCAAGCTAGTCTTTCCTCTTTAAATATTAAGTGTAAGGCTCTGAAAGGTAGAGGCAGATGAATGTCTGTGAGTTCAAGACAAGCTTGTCTACAGAGTGAATTACATGTCAGCCACAGAGACACAATGGAACTCTTGAAAACTTAAAACAAAACAAAAAATGATAATATTTAAAAGAATATTGGAAGCTACTAAAGCTTATGGCACCAAATTTATCAGGAGAGCTAAATTTGAGCTTAATTAAGTAAAACAGATAAGAGAAGGTTCTAAAGTCCTACCAAATTCTTACTTCCCTCTTTTATATACAAACAATGTCAAACCCTATTTCAGAGGTCAAAGTATGACTGACAATTCAATATTTCACATAAGTAAACTTACTAACATAAAACTTACTAACAGAAATTTTAGTTTTTGAAGCAATTTTTCTCTTATTGTGTTTGAAATGGTTTTGTGAAAAAGTAACAGTATATTTTAAACTTTATTTAAATAACTACAAATCCAAAGTTCAGATAACATAAGATGTATGATATGCTTTATTTGGTTTTCATTTTTTTGACACCTGATATCTTGTATTTCTAGGATATTTTGCTTTCCCACTGCTGTGTTGTGCAAATCAAGGCCACCATGATTCTATTTGGCCCCATGTTCCTAGCCATGGGTATCCTTCTAGGTAGTTTTATGTTGTGTGGTAGACACACAAACTATGTCATCACCTGGCCACAGTAATTCTAGAAGAAAAAAATTCTTTTATCAGGTATAGTCAATTAAAAGTAATTATTAATTGCAATTGAAAATTGGATCCATAAGAAAGGCATGTTTTGAGACTTGACATCAATAATTAATAGGGACCTATTATATGGAATAAAGAAGATCTAAGGGAAAAAAAAAAAAAAAGAAATGAAGATGGAACTGGAAAGTACCAGAGCTCTGCTCTTTCTGGTTCAGACAAAACTATTCTTAGTTAATATTCTGGCTAAACTATATGTTTAAAAGTTGATAAATTTTTTTTCTTTGAATAAACCAAATCAAAATGGCCTTTTCTCTGTTGGCTTGTAGTAAATACTTCTTATTTATTTTGTTTGAAGAAAAAGGACTTTCCTTGTAGCTTGTAATCTTTCCTGCCTTGTCTTCTTAAAGGTAATGATGTCAGGCATACACCAACATGCCTATCAAAATGTTCTTGTAATAATATAGAATATAAATCTAATGTCTGATATTGCTTATGTAGTAATAAGGACAATATTATACCCTATTATCTCTTATATGCATAGTGTCTTAGGGTTGCAATTGCTATGATGAAACCCTGTGACAAAAGCAACTTGGGGAGAAAATTATATATTTGATTTACATTTCCACATCACAGCTCATTATCAAAGGAGGTCAGAACAAAACTGAATCATGGCAGGAACCTGAAGCAGAAGCTGATGCAGAGGCCATGGAGAAATGCTGCTGATTGGCTTACTTCCCATGGCTCACTCAGCCTGGTTTCTTATAGAAACCAGGACCACCAGCCCAGGGATGGTCCTACCCACAATAGGCTGTCCTCTCCTCCATTAATCACTAATTAAGAAAAGCTGTACAGGCATATGTACAGTCCAGTTTTATAGAGGCATATTCTCACTTGAGCCTTCCTCCTCTCTCAAGACTTTTGCTTCTATAAAATTGATATAAAATTACCCATTGCACATAGAAGTTATCTGCATGAGGCAGAAACTATAAATTCCCTAATGCAGCCTTTGTATTCCTTTGCTATTTTCATGTGTACAGAACTTTTATTTTTTACCCATCAGCAGGGTTGTATGTTTGGACAGAATGACTCTCAGACCATTTGAATGACCCGAATACCTGTCCCATGCTCCCTGATAACAAGGAATGCCTGGAAACCACTAACCACTGAAGGCAGACCTTAAAGCAACTGCAAGACGACAAGTCCAAATGCTCTATCTTCTGGTAGGAATAGCTCCAAATGACTTATGCTATCATGTGAGTTGCTCCATGAGGTTATTCCAAGAATGCAATCATGGGACTTGCTTGAAATGACTGTCCTTTATGATATTATCTCTTCTTATTCACCTTGGGAATTTAATGGTTCCATATAGTAGGCTATATGTATTTGTGGATAGGTAAATAATGGATATATGGTTGATATAAAATAAATAGATATATAGTATAGATAAGTGGGCAGATCAATAAGGATTTACATTTAAAACATAGGTGATATGCGTTTTAGACAGATGGAATCCAGGTAGAAATATGGATGAGCAGATACACCAATCTATCCATCCATACATAAATTTATACATACATACATACATACAATACATGATATATATATATATATATAGATAGATAGATAGATAGATAGATAGATAATTCATTGAATCTTGTCAAAGTCTGTGTATTGGAAACTTGGTCCTTGACAATGGGTTACATCATCATACAGGAAGGTCCAGGAGGAAGTAGGCACTCCACTGGGAGACCAGCAGGGCCTGCACAAACTGGTGCACCAGCCAAGGACAGTGAATACAGAGAAACAAGATCCTCTGTTCAGATGTAGCCAATAGGCAACTGATTCCTCACATGGGAAATGGGGAAGGGAAGACTTTGGCTGAACCCCTGACATGCACTCTAGTGCCCATGATTTGGTCACTGCTCCCAGGCAAGACAGCCTTGTGAGTATACAGAATAAGGGGGATGCAGGCTATCCTGATGAGGCCAATAGGCCGTGCAAAGACCGGGTAGAACGGTCCCCCCAATCAGAGGCCTGGGGAGGGGAATAGGGCAGAAGGGGGAGGGAGGGTGGGAATGGGGAGATAAGAACATGTGGATAAAATTGGAATGTAATGTAAATAAATTATAATTAATAAAAAAGAAGAATATTACCACTGCATACTAGGGGGAGACATTCAAACAGTAAGCCTTCCTCTGAAATCCAAAAAATAAAGCCAATGCTTTGTATTTTTGTGTTATACAATGCTATCTATATTAAGTATCTATATAAATGTTAATGTAATGTAAATAGAGTAGGTAAATCTAGAGTAAAGATAGCAAGTTCACAGACTCCAAGTCTAATTGCAATGATGTAACCTGTAAAAGAGTCATAAGTCTGTGCGATCATTTCCATAATGCTTAGGATAGCACTTGTACAATATATAATACACACTCCAAGGTCTTCTAACTGGTGCTCTAAAACTTTCATATGAGGGACGCAGTGTATTTGTCTGTTTTGGAGGCAAGAAAAACATGAGAAGAGAGCTGAAGCAAATTCAGTAGAGGCACATGTTTCACAGTACCTCTGATGTACAGCCCTTTTTTCTTCAGTAATCTAACAAGTTCTTTGCCTCATATTTATAGAATGATTTCCTAGAGCAAAATATGAAACAGTGTGCTCTATGTCAGTATCTTATTTAAATTTATAATATAAAAAAACTAACATAGACTTCCTCAAATTAAAAGTATTAATTATCACAAAGAGTAACACATAAAATATAATTTTAGTGCATTCAGCACTGCAAATTCATTGATTAAAAAGAAAAAATTACATCTATATAACGTGTTTTTTGATAAAGCAATGTCAAAACTTTTATAATAATCACATGAGAACTACTTTAAAGGACACACTCCATTCTTTTTTTTAATATTATTTTTATTGATTCTTTGGAATTTTCACCCCAGTAACTCTTATTTCCCAGTCCTTCCATGTTCACTCCCTCCCTTGTGACATCCCACCTGCCAAAAAATAAAAATATTAAGAAGTCCAATTTGTATTATCCAAATTCCATTGTTAAGATTATTAATTGAAACAAGTAAGATCTTATTATAATTTTAGCCACTAATTTTATCAAAACATGCACTGCTTCTCATATTACAAGTATTTAAAAAGAAATTAGGCAACTTCAAGGCTTACCTTCAAATACTCTATTAAGATTCCTCTTTTTCTTATAATCTCATATCAAGAATTCATATTCCATTTTATGTTTTTAATGTATTCCCAGATCTTAGCATATTCTCTGACATGTGACAGAGGCTATGTAGATATTTGTTGAATGAATTAAATATAGAGCATTATTTTATTAACTTATTCTTAAATTCATTATATATTAAAATATAGCCATACATTTTAGTCATTTATTGGTAAAGTTTATTGCCTTAAATGTTGTCTTCAAACAAGAAGGATGAAATATGAGGCACATAATATATTACTTTTCTATTAATGCAGATGTTGAATGAGATTATCTGGTAAAAGGAGTAAATAATGTGTTAGCAGTAATTCATTATTGCCTTTTATCAATTTTTTGGATTATAAAATGTCATTTCTACAGGCAATTAAAAAAACTACATTAAGAAAGATTACATAAAACTTTTCAGATGGTTTAAATAAATTATGTAGTCTCTTGTAGGATATTTGGTCCCATTGTGAACCCTGAGATTGTGAACTGTATTTTGGAAGTCATTAACCTGCACCCCATGTATACTTAGGTGATTAATTTTATTCCTTCTCAAGTCACTGATGGGGTTGAAACCCAGATAGTTTAGTTTGACAATTATGCTTAGGTGTTTAGGGTTTAAGATGTTTTTAGGTCTGGATAGATGTTTTAAATTAATAATGATGAGAAATGATAGACATTGATTAACATTCAGAATTTTAGTCTCACCCAGATAGGAAAGATGTTTTCTTCAAGGCTGCCAAATACAAATAGCCAAAACATTATAAATGTAACATTTATATAAGTCCTGATTGTTTTGTGGTTCTTCTTTGCTGTAGGTAGTTTACTGTATATATGGGTAATAATATAAATGTATGTGTAAAAAATTTAAAAATGAGTAAAAGAAATTCTGTTTCTAATTGTGATAGGGCTCAGTCTTTGATTCTAGAGTTTTCTGTTTACTTTAAATAAGCACTTGTATGGTGGCTCAGCCCTAGCATACTGCTTTAATCCAAGAGCTTTCTTTGAGTAGGATTAAATAAAATTAACTCGAGGTCAAGAGGCAGAGCAAGCAACCAGATTGACAGGAAGTAAACATGAAGGAAAAAATCATAGTGACGGAAAGGAAGTCCACAGAACAGATAGAGAGGGAGGGACATTAAGAGGGAGGTTATTTAGGACAGCAGAGAGAGGAGGGGGTTTTCTTTGGGGGGTATTGGTGGAGTAGGAAGGTCAGATGGATGCTTTCTCTGCCTCTCTGGCTCCTGAAATCAAACAATTGGGATTTTCTTTTTATTTTTTTAAACAACAATAGTTCTAAACTACAATTCAGAAAAATCAATAGAACTAAAATATTTAAATTTAAATATGAAGTGATTCAATTAAGGCAAAACCAAATACCTTACAGAATAAAATAGATTGTTGTCACTTTGTGAACACTGAGATGCCCTGAAAATTGTTCTTCTTTACACAATATTAGTTCTTCTTTAGTTCATCTTTTTCCTTGGAGGTATAGCCCATTTAACTAATTTTTGTACCCATGAGTCAAGGAACTTCTTATATGATTTAAGGATATTCAGGGCTCTTGTCAGTTTGCTAACTTTAAATATGTCCAAAACTGTTTATTGGCAAGGATGGACCCAGGATTGTTTCAGGTACGTTCAACTTAAAATACTTTATCATTATGATAGAAAAATTCGGCCAATTACATTATTTTTAAAGGAAACCCTAACATATTGGTAAAAGTGGATATATTGCTTACACTGTTCAAATTACATCCACATCCATCTCTCTACCATTAAACTTATAGACTCACATGAAAGAATTATTTAAATACTTTAAGTTAAAAGCTTGTTAGACCTTCACAATTTTTGAAATTTTTTTTTATCTTTAAATATCCTGTAGTATTTTTATATTGTATGATAGTGGAATTGGATTTTTTATTAAATATCTTTACGTGTACATTTATATTATCACACATATATACAATAAACTACCTATAGCAAGAAGAACCATGACACACTCAGGAATTATATAAATGTTACATTCTTCATGTTTTGGCTATTTGTATTTGACAGACTTGAAAAAAACATCTTTTCTATCTTATCTTGGTGAATTTAAAATTCTGAATGTAAATCAATATCTATCATACCTCATCATTATCAACTTAAAACATCTATCTAAACTTAAAAACATCTTAAACCTTAAACAACTAAGCTTAACTGTAAAATTAAACTCCCTGGTCTTCAACCCCATCAGAGACTTGAGAAGGAATACAACTGATTGCTTGAGTATATTGAGAGAGCAGGTTAGTTGCTTTCCAAATGAGAAGATGACAGAGATAGTTTGCTACCTTAACAGTCACCCAAAACTCTCTATAACATTGGAAATTCATCTTTAGGGTTCTGGCCCAATATATCTGACAGATATATTTGTGAGGCAGGAACTATTAGGAGTTGTTTACCTATCTTGGCAGCATTTGGCCGTCAACTCTTCCTGTATCCAAGCTTGCTCTTTTTAAGGCAGAGTTTTGTCTATGGTAGGAATGAGGACAATTTGTCCAGTGGCTTGTTTGCCACATTTGATGCCATCTTCATAAGGAGGCTTTATGATGCTCATTATTTCCCACTGTAATGGAGCAGAAGTCTTACAGCTGTATTCTCCATGAAGTAGTTAGATCATGGCAGCTTTCCTATCATCTTTTTCTTATTCTGTAGTCAAAATAATCTTGCTTTGATCCTCAGCCATATATTAGCAACCATTTTATTGCTTTCTTTTATTGTTACCTCTTTTATGTCATAATCTAAACAATTACTATTTTGACTAATTATGTGATTGTGCTAGATTCGTTTATTTTTTAATTGTTACCTTTAGATAAAAGGTTAAAAAAATAGGAACTCATATCTTCAAGTTACAGATAAAAAAATGAAAACATTGTTTTATTATTGACAATAACATAAATATATCACTGTTAAAATTCATTTGCGAAAAGTTAATGGGGTTCTAAATAGATTCTGAGACATTTTAATTGAAAACAGAAAAGGTCCAAAGACATAAGAAGTTTGATAACTGAGTTAGAAAAAAACTTAATGTTAGATTTAGCAATATGGCACTGTGCATAATTAACATTTATAGTGAGCCTAACTCTATCCTACTGGCTATTATTCAGATATACTGTAGTAGGCTTCTGTTGACTTGCCCTGCACCTTCACTCTCCTTTACACTCACAGCTGTTGCAGGAGACTTAATCACACTGTGAACCTTGAGAATGTGTAGTAGAAAAACCTGTTTTTAGTTGAGGTGTGGCTGAGCCCAACATACACCTTTAATACAAGAGCTTTCTGTAAGCAGATTTCAATGAAGTCAACCATAGGTCAAGAGTTGGAGCAAGCAACCAGTTGACATGGAGTGAACACTGGAAAAAACATACAGAGAAGTCTGGGGGTTTGACAGAGAGACATACAGGACACAGAAAGGAGGGGCATTCAGTTTGAAGGGATTTTTAGACAGAATGGAGAAGAGGGGGCTTTTTCCTTCTGGGATATCTGCTGAGTAGGAAGGTCAACTGAGTTGCTTCGTTGAGCAAGCAGGCTTTCACCCTAATATCTGGCTCTCAAATTCTTATTGGTAAAATCAAACATTTAAAACCTTGTTGAAAAGCAACACACAGCTCCAACTATGGCTCAGCTATTTGTCTTTTAAAAAGTCATATGTTGAAGAGTTTTCTTAAATGTGATGATTTAAAGAGGTGGAATCTTTGTTATGTCAGTAGATTATTGACAACATTTATTTAGATTGCTTGCAAGGTCTGGCTTTAATTACAAAAGATTCCCAAGAAAGCTTCTTGGTTTGGTTTGGCTTATCAGGGCACCATTTCTGAAAATGGAGACCCTCTTCAGATACTGATCTTCTGTCATTCCAATACTGAATGTCTCAACCTCCAAGATTATAACAAATATCTTTATTCTGTTTATAAGCTGTACAGTTTATGGAATTTTATCACAGCAGCCTTTCTTGATTAAGCAGCCTCACAGACTTTGGTCCATTTTACTCTCCTATTCTCTTCACTTATGCCTGAACTGGGCCTCAACCTCTGGTCATAGTCTGATTAAACTGATTTTTTTTTCATAGTTAACTATGGCATCACATTGCTTAGTATCTCAGTACTTGGTTCAGTCATGGAAGGGCAGTCATGTGCACTCAGAAAACCTAGGTAAAGGCAGTGCTGTCAGGCTTGGCACTTTCATTAGTAGGCGGAGAACAGTCTAGTCAGAGAAGGCAAGGCAGTGAGTCAATGAGAAAGCAGGATGCGCAGATCTTGTCTGTCTAATGCACACCTCTGCAGAAAGCATGTTTCTAGAATTACCAGATTTATCATCCAATAAATGCATTTTGTGAATTTGGAGTTTTATTCTGGTGTTTTGTTTTGTTTTGTTTTGTTGAGACCGGGTTTTTCCCTGTAGCCTTGACTGTCCTGGACTCATAGACCAATCTGGCCTGGAACTCATAGGGATTTGCCTGCCTCTGCCTCCCCTTGTGTGGGGATTACAGGCGTGCACTACTGGAGTTAGTTTTTATGTTCTGTCTTTAACTTCACTTTTAGAGTCATGCCAGACTGGGCTACATGAGAATCCATTTCAAAAATGTAACAACACTATATGAATGAGCATGTGCAGTTGGTTAAGTGCCCTATATCCTTGGTTAGAATGCTGGCAAATCCTTTTTGTTTAAATAGTTAATTCATTTTTTCATTGAAACTAACATTTTTCAATGAACAACGATCTACTGTGATCACAGTTTCCCTGCTCCCATCTCCTCTCTCATCCTTCCCATCTCCCCGATCTTCCCTCTCTATGCCTTCTGTCTCTCTTTTAAAACAATTAGGCCTGCTTGATTGTGGTATTTAAGCAATGAGTTCTCAAGATAGAGGTTTTCATAGGAAAAAATAGAACATCATGACATTTTGGCTATATTTTCCTTTTAATAATTGCAGTAAAAACATAAAACTTAATGTGATCTTACTTAGAAGAAGAAACAGAAGTACATCTCTAAGATTTTTAAAGCAGGTCAGTTTTGTGTATGACCTACCGTTTACAATGCCAAAAAAATCTGGAAATCTAAGGCTTTCTGTGATCGAAATGGTAGCCACAGCCCATATGAGGCCTGGCAGCCAGTATAATCAAGGTCCTTGTCGCAAGATGACAATTGCTTTTGTGAACTTGCTGATGAACAGCAGGAGATGATATAGAGCGCTGTCTGCCCAGCCTTTCAAATTACCCACTGAGTTGAACACAAAAGTTATAATTCTGAGAGGAACTGCAGCATTGTTCTACTCAAGGAATTCAGAAAAGAGGGCTAGCTATAATAAGCCTTTAGTTTTATAATTTTATCCAGAGCTTTGGTTACTTGCAATTACAAGAGTTCTTGAATTCCGTTTTATAGTTCCTTTATTCTGTATGTATATATAGGCATGAAAACTATATTCTTTTTAAATGGCTTCAAGGATTAAACTAGACTGAACAAATGAAGAGTCTACTGCAATGTTTACAAAGCACTTGACATTTGAAGTAGCAACAACTGTTATTGGTATATTATAAAACCTGAGAAAATGATGTTGGAGATTATGAAAAGTATGGCAATTTATATACTGAATAATCCATTTGTGACATGCATTCTCTTTGGATCTAGGACTTCTAGTAAACATATTTTAAGTTAGCAATCACAAAATGGGTTAATTAGTTAAGTTTGGACTCTTTTCTATATGCATTTTTGTCAACACATGGTTCCAGAGCTATGCTCACTACTATATTTAGTGATAAATAATTTTAATATTTATTTGACTCTTAGCTACTGTGTTTACACTACTATTGTTTAACACACTATAGGTAATAGAATTAGTTACTAATATACATAGGTTATGTCATGAGAAAATAAGTCAATTCATGAAAATTCTCTTTCAGTTTTTTTAATTATTTAAAAAATATGTAAAGAGTGTTTTGCCTTCATATATGTCTGTGCACCATGGTGCTTTACTTGTGCCCATGGAAACCAGAAGAAGATGATGCATCCTCTACATGGTTGTGAGTCTTTTAAAGCTATTAATACAAAATTATATTTGGAAAACAAATCTATCAAATTAAAACAATTCTTCCTTTCATATGAGTACCCAATATACCAATAAACTTATATAGAAACATTACCTTAGTTTATGACCTAGGCTAGTAAGATTTTAACCATGTGTAAAATTTACTTGTTTGTCTTTGGATGTTTGTTTTTCTTTGAGAGAGCATCTCACTTCTTAGCCCAGGCTAGACTTGTCATGGCAGTCCTCCTACTTTGACCTGTGCAGTAATAGGATTGCAGGTAAATACCCCCTTGCCCAGTGCCTTTTCATCTTCCACTAACTTCTCCTTAAATTCCTTTACATTATATTGAAACAGTTACAGGGGTTCCTTCCTTCAGGTGAAGTCTCATACTATATTGAGTAAATTACAATTTTTATAAAGATACAAAATTCTGATTAAATAATGTAAGCAAAAGAAAAACTGAAGATAAAAGCAAAGAAAAAGAAAATAAAGCTTAGTGTATAATTAAATTTATAAAGTTATTTAAGATTTGGAATATAAAACTTATATAAATACTGAAAAGCAATTCCAATACAATTTATTGTAGCATATGTTTATACTATTCATATATTCTAGATTCTACTGAATAGTCTCATTTTGTTATTTTAATACAATTGAAAGGGAATTGATTTTATGAAACTTTTAAAGCAAATTAATGTGCAAGTAATATTATTTATTGAATTATTTAAAATATTCATAAAGCTTTAGCATATGCATCCAATAATCTTCATTGTTGTGAATCACTATGTCTCAGGAAATATATCAACTCAGAGAATCTTACGCACAGGAAACCCAAAGAATAAAAGGCTGATGGCAATAGGAGATGCAGAGCATTCTGATGATGAGAACAAAGAGATTGGTGTTGTGAGCTCCAATCACAACAGGGAGGGAAATCAGAGAAAAACTTTGGAACTGAGACTTCACACGGGAGATGGTGAGGACTTGTGTGGCAGGCATGGGCTTCCGAGGAAGCATTCTTAGTAAAGAAGCTAGAATTTCTCTAACCAATTTTGTTGAGTAAGAACAATTAGGACACAGAAGAACTGCAGATAGTTTATTGAAACCATAGTCAATAAAAAGTTATAGTAAAAATTCTAGAACTTTCCAAGAAAGATTGCCTACCTTGATTAAAAATAAAAAGTTTCTAGTGTAGAATCCTTGCTCCGTGTTTCCTGTCTTCACACTTCTTGACAGTTATATGATGTTCAAGACTATGGAAAGCTTCTTATGACACTGAGGCAAATTGAGGCAAAATGGAAAATTCTGGAGACATGGGCCAGTGACCTACACTGGGATACCAGATTAACAAATATAGTAGTACCCACCTATACATTTATTTCAATGAGATAATAAAATCCCATTGTTGGACTAACTTTATTTTTATTGTTTTCATGTATCATAATGCACCTTGAGGGTTGCATTATGACTTGAAGGCCACTTAACATTAAAGACAATGCTTAACACTGAAAATTTAGGGAAGAGGGGAAATTAGTTACTGGGGACCTGGCCCAGAGACCAGAGACCTAGGGTACAACCAAACCAAACCAAACAAATGAACAACAAAAACAAAAAGACACAATGAAATATTCTTAAGAGCATTCTGCTATATTCACAGATTAGTGCCTTTGTCCAGTCTTCATCAGAGAGAGTTCCCCCAGCAGGATATGGGAGCCAATGCAAAGACACACAGCCACAGCCTGATGTTAACTGGAGGGAGTCTAAATTGGAGGTCTCCATCAGTTCCTTCCCCTCTGAGCTCTGGAACATTTTGGAAGAGGGGGAGGAAATACTATAGCAGTCAGAGGGGATGAAAGATGCCAGAATCATTTGGCCCATTAAATCAACAAAGCATGGCTCATGTAGGCCCACAGAGACTGAGGCAGCAAGCACAGTGCATCAGGGGCCTGCACCAGGTCTTCTTAATATATGACTATTAGCTTGGTAGTTTTGTGGAAGCTGATGTGCTTTTATCCTTTTTCTCCTGTTCTTGGGACTCATTTTTCCTATTGGGTTGCCTTGTCCAGCCTGTGTGAGGACTTTTGCCTTGACTTGTATTTTGTTTTGTCGTGTTTGGCTGCTGTCTCTTGGAGGCCTGTTCTTTTCTGAAGGGAGACAGAAGGGAGATGGATCTGAGCAAGAGATAATGTCAGGGAGGGGAGCTGTAGTGGATACATAGGAAACTGTGGTCAGGATGCATTGTATGAGAGAAGAATATATTTTCAATTAAAACCAGAATAAAAATAGCCAATAAAAAGAAATACTTGTGACAACAATTGTATCACGTTAGGTGTTTTCATACTTGGGAATACTTGTACGTAATTGATGAAATGTTTGGGGATAAGATTCCAAGTCTCAATGAGAATTCATTTATGATTTGTATAACACTTACAGGTACATCAAAGTAATTATATTCATTATTTTTAACACTTTGGGCTGAGAAACAAAACTTGTGATACTCTATGCTGCTCTGGTGTTGCCATCAGTTTTGATAACTGTCAGTCTTGACTCTGGAATATATATTCCAGAAGCAAGCAAGCAAGCACATTTCATGTGTAAATGTGCTCAAGAGAGAGAGAGAGAGAGATCCTTTGTGTTTGAAATGGAACAGGCAGACACGGATTGTGTTGATAAATTGTCAAGTCTGGTTCTCATGGCCAGCTGGCCTCTGGAAGCACATGATGTTCTAAGAATCCAGGAGTCAAATTGGTACCAGCTGAAGTGATGGCCACTGGACTGAGTGCCAAGGCAAATAGAAAAGACATAGGAAAAGGACAAATTAAGAGAAGAAGCCAAACAGCAGATCGTAGCAAAGAGTTACTCAGTAGTTGCTTGAAAGGATACTAGTGAGATTTCCATGTTAAGCCTCAATGCTCAAGAGGTATCCTCTCACACTCAAGGACACATCAGAATCCTTCCAACTGGGTACAGAAGGAGCAACCAAGAAACCTCAGCCTGTCACATACAAGATTTCCATAAACTGACATTTTATGTTTGGCTCTTTCTTAACTAGTTGGTACAAAAAAGATGAAATCCAATATTTGTCACTGGAATTAACTGGTGTATGTGCTTTGTCTTCTTCGGAGTTACATTTGATGTCCATTATGCAATACTCAAAAATTAAATGTAATTGTTTAATAAAGCAGCAGTTGGCTATAGGCTGAAGGTATGTTTTCTTATTTGGAATCACACTGCTCTTAAAAAATCCTATACATTGTAACCCAAGCTATAATGCTGCTTCCAGATGTCCTTTTGGCAAGCTTTTTAGTCATCCAGACCTGAATTTTATGCTAGAGGAATGATTACATACTGCAGAATAGAAATGTTTTTGAGGCTAGAAATGAGAGAAGATACAAGTGAGATATATTTAAACGATTTCCCAGTCCAGTGATACAGATGCCAGGGATAGTGGTGGCTTCACCCATAGCTTCACTTACTTATTCATATGCATGCCTTTCATTAAATACTTAACCTAATCTTTCTCTGACTTATGTGTTTGAGAGCAAGTGAGGTGCACTAAAGCCACATATATTTTGAAAAGTGATTAACCATGTGTAGAGGGATTGTCAAGGGCCCAAGAAATAAATCTTGGTGTTTGGAGCAAAACTGAATTATTTCAAAATTGCATTCAGGGTATATTTTAGTGTGCTGGTGAACTAGGGAGAACTTTATTTGTTCAGCTGGAAAGATGTTCCTGTTGGCATGATAGCAAATCTACAAAAGCAAATGAGAAGAAGTGAAAACATTTTCAACATTTTGAGTATAAAGAAACAAATATACTAATAGAACCCCTTTTATAATGCTTTAAATTTTATTCTTATATATTTTTGTTTCTAAAAGTATTGTAAAACTAGTTATTAGATGAATATTTGGAAAGTGTATGGCTTGGAGCCAGTCCTCACATCTCATACATACCATTTCTACAGCACTTTTCCTCCCTCTTTCCCCTGTATTTCTGTTTTTATAACCTAAGTTATCAAAATGTTAAACAAATTGTCATTATAAATCACTGACATAAGTCTGCCAGATAAACATATGGGGGTTGGGGTTTGTCTCAGTGGTAAAAGGCTGGCAGCCCAAGAAAACTCACTGAAATTTGGATCCTTCACACCTAGACTAAAGGAGATCTGGTAGCACATGGTTGCAACTGCATCACTAGAGGACACAGTCAGAAACATGTTATGAGTCTATTTCTTGGGCAGTTTAGAGAAAACAGGAATCTGGAGGTTCAATGACAGACTCTATTTCAAAAAAGAAAAGGAAAGCAATAAATAAACATACTGGAAGTCATCCCCTGGTCACCACACATGTACAGAGAGACAAGTTCACCTTACATATGCAAGTACATGCACACACACACACACACACACACACACACACACACACACACACACAAGCAAACACACTCATACTATAACAAACATGCCAACGAATGAATGGGAAACTTACAAGGTGCATGTTGACATCGCTTACAATGATTTTTCATTGATTTATTTATCTATTTAATCACTTTACAGCCTTATCCTAGCCCCTCTCTCCTTTCTTCCAGTCCCTCCCTCATGTCCCCTTCCCCTGTTCTGCCCTCTCCTTCTTCTCTAAGAAGGGGAGGTCCCCAACTGGTACTAATCCACTTTGACACCTCAAGTTGCAGCAGGACTAAGCACACTCCCTTCCATTGAGGCCAGGCAAGGGAGCCCAGCAAGGGAAAAGGGATCCAAAGGCAGGCAACAGAGTCAGAGACAGCCTCTATGCCCATTGTTAGGACCCATATGATGACAAAGCTGCACGTCTGCTACATATGTGTAAGGGGATCGGTCTGGTTCATGCAAGCTCTTTAGTTGGTAGTTCAGTCTCTGTTAGCCCCTATGGGCTTAGATTAGTTTACTCTGTAGGTTTCCTTGTGGTGGGTGTCCTTGAACCTTCCGGCTCCCTGAATCTGTCCTTCCACTTTTCCACAAAACTCACTGAGCTTGGCCTTTTGTTTGGATGTGAGACTCTGCATTTGTTTCCATCAGCTTCTGGTTGAAGCCTCTCAGAAGACAGTTATGCTAGGCTTCTGTCTGCAGGCATAATAAAGTATCCTTAATAGTGTCAGGGGTTGGCTATCTCCCCTGGAGTTGGTCTCAAGTTGGGCCAGTCATTGGTTTGCTCCAACTTTATCCCAGCATTTCTTGTAGGTGAGACAAAGTTTGGGTAGAAGATTTTATGGGAGCATTGGTGTGTCCCTCCCTCCACTGGAAGGCCCCTCTGGATATATGAGGTGGTGACTTCAGGCTCCATATTCCCTGCAGCTAAGAGTCTCATCTAGGGTCAATCTTATAGATCCCTAGAGCCTCCCCTGTGGCAAACATGCCCCTACCATTTCTGTCCCTCCCTGGTCCTCCCTCCCCCTCCCCCTGCTTTCCTCACACCTGTTCCCCACTGCAGTTACCCTCCCCACCACCCTCTCCCACTCAATTCCCTCCTTCCATATACTTCAGTTGTCTATTTTATTTATCCTTATAAGTGAGATTCTAGAATCCTCCCTTAGCCCCTCCTTGACTTCCTTGGGTCTGTGGATTGTAGCATGGTTATCTGTTCTTTATGGCTAATGAGAAAACTTCCTGAACAGAACACCAACAGCTCAAACACTAAGACCAACAATCAATAAATAGGACCACATGAAACTGAAAATCTTCTGCAAGGGAAAGGACACTGTCAATAATACAAAATGGCAACTTACAGACTAAAAAAGATCTACACTAACCCTACATTCAACAGAGGGACAATATCCAAAATATATAAAGAAGTCAGGAAATTAAACATCAATAAACCAATTCATGCAATTAAAAATGGGGTACAGAGCTAAACAGAGAATTCTCAACAGAGGAACATCAATGGCTGAGAAACACTTAAGGAAATGCTCAACTTCATTAGTTATCAGAGAAATGCAAATCGAAATGACTCTGAGATTCCATCTTAAACCTATCAGAATGGCTAAGATCAAAATTTCAAGTGATAGCACATGCTGGCAAGGATGGAGAAAGGGGAACACTCCTCCATTGCTGGTAGGAGTGCAAACTTTTACAACCATAGTGGAAATCAATCTCAAGGTTATTCAGAAAATTAGGAATAGTTCTACCATAAGACCCATCTATACCATTCCTGGGCATATACCCAAAGTTGCTTCACCATACAAGGGCATTTGATCAACTGTGTTCGTAGCAGCCTTATTTGTAATTTCCAGAAACTGGAAATAACCTAGACGTGCCTCAACTGAAGAATGGATAAAGAAATATGGTACATTTACATAATGGAATACTACTTAGCTATTAAAAACAAAGACATGCAATTTGCAGACAAATGGAAGGAACTAGAAAAGATCATCCTGAGTGAGGTAACCCTAACCCAGGAATACAAGCAAGGTATGTACTCATTTATAAGTGGATACAGTGATATTTAATTTTTTATATTCTTATTTTATAAAAATGATAATTATTAGAGAAAAACTTAAGACTGAGTTAAACCTATGAAAAAATAAAACAATGCCTCTCATGATGTCATTATTTTAAATATAATGATTAAATAGCATGTGTCTCTGAGTCTTTGTGGCTAGGTTTTAAACTTTTATGTGCATCTAATTTTATGTGACTAAGATTTATTATTTTATGTTTAGCATGAATCACTCTTGGTGAAATATATTAAAATTTATGTAGTTGTATATTTTATTTATTTTTTTTAATTTAATTTTATTAGTTTATTCATGTTACATCTCAATGGTTATCCCCTCCCTTCTATCCTCCCATTCCTCCCTCTCTCCCATTTTCCCTTTACTCCCCTCCCCTATGACTGTGACTGAGGGGTCCTCCTCCCCCTGTATATGCTTATAGGGTATCAAGTCTCTTCTTGGTAGCCTGCTATCCTTCCTCTGAGTGCCACCGGGTCTCCCCATTCAGGGGACATGGTCAAATGTAGTTGTATATTTTTAAGAAGCAATACATATACATGTGTGAGCACATATACACTTATATTTTAAAATATATACTCCTAGATAACTACATACACACACACGTACACACAAACACACACACAGATGGGGCAGAAAGAGAGGGAAGGAGAGGGGGAGAGAGAGAGAGACAGACAGAGAGACAGAGAGAGAAAGATAATGTGTAGTGTCACATACTGCATGATACTATTTCTATCAGTTATAGACCACCTACATAATTGTGATTACATAAAACAATGGAATTAAAAAATTTCTACTGCCTATTGTTACACATCATGGTATGAGATACTTGTTTGTGATATTGATTAAATAAACAAATATATCACACTGCCTTCTGCATCAAGTATAATAGAATTGTGTATATGACAGTTATTTTACTAGATATTTATAATAACTGATTATGTTATGGACTTACATATTTAAATTTTTATGGCTATAATTTAGTGCACTGCTGTCTCTCATTTACTGTATATGTGATTGCATCAAGAGGCACCTCAGCAGATTGACCTATTAGTGTAAATATACTTTATGTTGTTCAATAAAGAAATCTCCAGCATGTCTCAGAGCATACAGCTACCATGAAACAATGTGTGACTCTGTGTGGTTGCATCTTTTTAATGGCCATGTCTTGGTCTTGTATGTGAACAGCTATATTATAGTTCTTTACTATTGTAATATTGATGCTTTGTAATAGTTGCTTCAAATCACTAAAGCTTATCTTCCGGAATTACTTGTTTTGTGCACAGTAAGGTGTTAAGACAGGGTTGAGTAAGACACAATTCTCACCTTAAAAAAAAAGACATCAAATTTGAGTGCATATGGAAGGTGGTAGATGTGGGGTGTTTGCAGGAGACAATAAATGTCATATAAATTCATTGTACAATTCTAAATGTATTAATTTAAAGATAAAGGGAAAACAAAAGTACAAAATAGTAGAAAATACTGCAGTATAAGTGATAGTTTATTTAAGGTTTGGATAGATTGTTATGATAGTGAGTTAAGTTATTATCAATGCCAATAAAGTCAGACTCATACATCCAAAACCTTCTTTTCAAGAAATTTTGCACAAGATCAATGGTCTATATTTTCCTTTATAATTTACCATGGTACCCTGGAACATCTACCATAGAGAGATAAACTAGTATAGTGCGAAATAGAAAGTGGCTTATAGATCTGGACATTTATCACGTTGGGCAGCGTCAAAGCAAAAACAACAGTGACTGTAAATAACGTTGAGCTGAACTGGTATTAAACATAATGTTAGGGGCTTTCCTAATACTGCTCTAACTTCCAAATAATGACATGGAAACATATTACATTTACTAATAAGCTTTAAAGCACAATTGCTGGGTAAATATTCATATATTCTAACCTATCCACCCTTGGTCTGACCTATTTCCTAGCCATGTTCCCCATTACCTGCAATTTAGTCTCCCCCTCGATGCTCCTTCTACATGTTTGTTCTCATGGCAACCTCCTCATGGCAACCTCTCATGGCAACCTCCTCATGGCAACCCCTCATGGTAACCCCCTCATGGCAACCCCTCATGGTAACCCCCTCATGGCAACCTCTCCTCATGGCAACATCCCGGGGATCAGAAGTCCAACCTGCCCAGCTATTGGCTGTTCAGCTTTTTATTAATGGATCAGATATGATGGGGAGCAGTTTTTACACAACAGTGAGACAGGAGCTTCTTCAGTAGTAGTGACAATGGCCACCCTCAGACTGCAACCAGATCTCTGGGCACATAAATCAGCATCTGAATACACAGTGCACAAAGTCATCCTCCATTAGGCATGGCTCTGAGAGTGTAATGCTTATATACAAGCTTGGCGGCCAGAGTTTGATTCTTGTAACTCAAGTATGAAAGAAGAGGACCAACTCCACAGACAGTTTTTCTCTGACCTCCACTTATATGCTACGCTGCATGTGTACACACAGTAAAATAAAGGCAAAATTAAAAACACATATTTTAAAAAGAACCTTGACTTTTTTTCAAATTATATTCAATAAATATATGCTGAATCTGTATGGAAATTATCATCATTCTCTCTTCAGATATGAGATGCTGGACGTCCAAGTTTCTGTTCTTCTGTTGGTGTTGCCTAGAGGGCATATGTGGTAGCAATGAAAATGTAAAAGATGCTTCAATTTTATGAAACATTATGTAAGTGATAGGCCATAGATAATTTAAAGTATTTCAATATACTCCTGGTATTCCATCACACTAAACTTAGTTTGTCTATTATAAATATTAATAGATATTACTTCCCCAGGGGAAAAAACCAAACACTATTTTTCTGTTGATGGACTATAACAATAAAATGACTTGCAATGACATTCTATTAGATGTTATAGACCAGTATTAGATTCATAGATCAGTGCCTTGCTCAGCCATCATCAGAAAAGCTTTCTCTTGCAGGAAATGGGAACTAACACAGAGACTCATGATTGTACAATTTGTAGAGAGTGATAGACATTGGAACACTCAGTCCTAAGAGGGATATCTTTATCAAAGCCCTCTTTCAGATCTCAAGGAGCTTTGTGGAAGATGACATGGTCAGATTTTAAGGGCCACAGATGATAAATGACTTCAAGGAAACAGTGTCTTCCAGACACAACATGAGTGATGTAGATTTGAACTCACAGAGACTATGACAGCGCACACAGGTTCAAATCAGGCAGGATCCCAGCACTATGAGATGGGGAAGTGTGTGATGTAGATTGACTCCCAAAGGCTGACATGGACAATAATGCACAATGTATATACTATTACTAGTTTTACCTTCAGGCTGGCCATTTGAGAAGTTATTCTTGGCAAAGGAAACAATGAACTGTGTTCATTTAGTAGATGTGTCCCAATAGTGTTATAAAGAGATTTTTAACATATTTTGTAAGTTTTGAATATCATTATATTTCCCAGTGCTATAATAAATATCTAAAGAAGAAAGTATTCAACTTGTGTTCACCTAATACTGGTGATTGTCTCAGTAGGTTATATCTTCAACCTATGGACTTATATATAGTAAGTATAATAAGTAGTTGTATATAATGTATAACTAAGCTTTTATTCTCCTTCATGTTTCAAGGAATGAACAATAAATATCTTTGTGTTTTAAAGCCTAGCTAAATAGTACTACTTATAGAAATCTTCTAAGATATTTTTATCAAATTATTTACATCATTTTATTACAATTATCTGTTGCCTAGTTAGGGCATCTGTTCCACAAGAACAAAGTATAACCGGAATCTTCAAAATGAAAATATTCCAGTAGTCTAAAAGTCTAAAAGCTTATAATTTGAATACAAATCATATTAGTAGTTTAAGGGTTTGGTTTCCTGGTATTTTTAAGAGGTACATTTCAATGCTAGTATTCGCTAGGTATATGATGTGTAATATAGATCAAAGCAAGTCATTTATCTGAAATAACAGAGGTCATATTATCAATTAACTTCCTCCAAAACTTTACAGTTTGTTTGAAATATGCGCACACAAGACCCTTGTGTTGTTGTTTGTGAAATATATGCTATTGGCTATTTTTGTTTCTGTTTGTCTCTGCTTACATTTTACCTTTTTGGAATTTATTTTTTATTTTATGTTTTTTGCTTTCCTAACAAAACTCCTTAGCTTATACTCAGAGATGAACAGTTATTTTCATTGCCATCACTAATTGGCTCTCATACTCCACTCTTCTTTAAATGGGTTTTTAAGTACAGTACATAACTAGGAAAATGTGAATTTAGCTATTATTCTTAGATTCCTACTCTCTTACTTGGTTCCATGAAAAAATTTTGTGCATATGGAAGTTGTGAGAGATCATCTGTGGGCTTTTCATACGTTTTCCCTGATATTTTATTCAACATATTTTGGGAAACTAATCTTCTTCACTTGGCTTTATGCCATGCAACTTTAAAATTTAAAGACAATAAATCAAGCAAAAAGCAACTGTATTTTCACAAGAACACTAACTATTGAAGACAGATCAGTGTGTACAAAGCTGAAAAGCAGCTGGAAACACTTAATGACAACAGATAAAGTGAATAAAACACTTAGACTTACATGCCATCTCTAGAAATTAACATCTCAATGTTTCCTGGATAGAATTCATGGAAAATAAATTGAATTGTAATTTTCTTCAGCAAGGAAGAGGACCATTTATTTATCTTATAATTCTATAGAGATTCAAGTATGACTGCTATGGAACTAATGACTTTGTAACACCCTTTCTGTATGACAAATTAATTCTATTGACTTTTGCAAAGTGTGCTTATGGCATTATATGTCTTTTATTACATTAATTTATTTAATTTCACATGTGTAAGCTTGAGTATGTGTATGTGTGTGGAGGTCAGAGTACAAGTTTCAGGAGATTATTCCTTCCACTTTGTGAGTCCCAAAAATTCACTTCAACTTAGCAAGCTTAGCAGCAAGTGACTTTATCTGCGGAACCATTTTTCCAGTCTTACATATGGCATCATTATGATGTATTTTTAATTTAAGAACAAAATTAGAGTGAAAATGACATGTAATAATTTATAGTGGATTTTTTCTTTATATTCTGTTTATAAAACAGAAAAAAGCAAGCTGAAGACATTTAGTATACTCAAAATAATTTCTTCTAGGATTTTATATGAAATTGGTATTGCTCATTATTTTATGAAATAATGTGACAGTTTTTCAAATTAAATCATTGTGCAGTAGAGAAATACTCATGTTATTATTATATTCCTACTTTCTTGATTTTTTTTTCTTTTTCTTTTTTTTTTAATGTTTTAAATTTTTATTTATTTTATTTTTTTATTTTTTTATTTTTTCCTTTTCTATTTTTTTGTTACATCTCAATGGTTATCCCATCCCTTGTATCCTCCCATTCCTCCCCCACCCATTTTCCCATTATTCCCCTCCCCTATGACTGTTCCTGAGGGGGATTACGTCCCCCTATATATCCTCATAGGGTATCAAGTCTCTTCTTGGCTACTTGCTGTCCTTCCTCTGAGTGCCACCAGGTCTCCCCCTCCAGGGGACATGGTCAAAAGTGAGGCACCAGAGTACGTGAGAAAGTCGTATCACACTCTCCACTCAACTGTGGAGAATATTCTGACCATTGGCTAGATCTGGGAAGGGGTTTAAAGTTTACCTCCTGTATTGTCCTTGGCTGGTGCCTTAGTTTGAGCGGGACCCCTGGGCCCAAATCTGCCTATCATATTGTTCTACTTGTAGATTTCTAGGACCCTCTGGATCCTTTTATTTTGCTGTTCTCCCATGCGTCTCTCATTTAGAGTCCCAATAGGATGCCTTCCCCTCTGTCCCAGTTTCCTGGTAAGTGAAGGCTTTCGTGGGACATGCCCCTTGGGCTAGTATGCAGATATAAGTGAGTATATACCATTTGATTCTTTCTGCTTCTGGGTTAACTCACTCATTATGATCATTTCTAGCTCAATCCATTTATCCACAAATTTTGGGAATTCCTTGTTTTTAATAGCTGAGTAGTATCTCAGAAAAATGGGAATAGGGCTTCCTCAAGACCCAGCTATTCCACTCCTTGGAATATACCCAGAAGATGCTCCAGCACACAACAAGAAAATTTGCTCAACCATGTTCATAGCAGCCTTATTCATAATAGCCAGAACATGGAAACAGCCTAAGTGTCCCTCAGTAGAAGAGTGGATAAAGAAACTGTGGTACATATACTTTCTTGATTTTTTTCCCCTAATATATACTTAAATTATTTTCACTTTGAGTTAGTTTCACTTTGAAACTTCAAAATTTCTTTTTCTTTACTGCTTCAAGAATAATTTTACATGGTTTTTAATTTCTGCATTTAAGTCAAGATATTATGTTAACACCCTATACTAGGGATATATAGTAAGAGTCTCATCTGGAATGAAGAGAGAAAATGGAATGAAGGTTTAGCACTAGGTTTGAACAAAGAAGAACCATGTTGCTGCCATGCATTGGCTTTATGAAAACGGCAGAGCCAATCCATCTAAACCTTGATCTTCCTCATCTCAACTTAGAAAAGGCAACTGAATGTACTCCCTAGAACATTTGTGAAAATTAACTAAACCACACTCTCTTTGGACTGCTGGGCAGTTTCTATTACAAAGTCATCTTATCTGCCACAATGAAGATTCCAAGGTAGGCAAACTTCCTATAGGCTCTTAGATACCCCTGCTATCTACTGGGGCACCTTAGGTGCTATGTGTTGCTCATCTCTGCACAGTAAAAAACTAGGTTTGCAAGGCATCATTTCTTATACCCCTTGGAGAAAAAGTGAACAGTAAAATACATCACATCTGAGCAGAAGTCTTTGTGGTAGCTAATAATTAATTCAGTGACTTAACAGGAAAAAGCCTTCTAATTAATATTCCCCATTAGTTTAAATTATAAAGGTAGTTATCATTAACTAGGTCAGTAGCCAAAATAGATTAAGATAAATGTATCTAGACTTAGGCTATTGAATACATTTAATTTAATTAATACTGCATATCTCCTTTGGCATTACTTACTTTTAAAATTAGTCAAAATGTTATTTTAAGATGATCATAATTATGGGATGCAAAAATAAAATCTTGTACTCCCAACTTGCCTTCATAACTGTAGGAGAGAGGCTGCTGTACTTGAATGGCTTTTTGGTTCAATGTACATAAGCCTGCTAGTGAGTCTTATTTGACACAAAGTATTATAGACTGTGTTTTCCACGCTCAGAAGCTATAACCCCAAAGTTGCCATATTTAAGGATAAAGCCTCTACAGAAGCAATTAAGTTTGAAACTAAAATGTTGAATACTTGATTGTGGAATTAGGATTAATCTCTTTTTTTAACAGCTAGAAAATAATAAATTTATTAGAAAACATCATAATCTGATATGCCTGATATGATGAGTTTGTATTTCATAACATGTATGTATAGTATGTGTGTAAGCACACACATATATATGGAAACCAGTGGAAAATCTTGGTTGTCAGTCCTTACCTTCTTGCTTGAGACATGGTCTTTTGTTTACTGCTGAGAACCTGTAGCTTTATGTATGTTCTGAGACTACAAACTCAGGTCTCCATGCTTGCTTTACCTACAGAATCATCTTCTCAGCCTCAGGATTGGTGTCTTTATAAGACAACACACTAGAAATCTCCTGCCTTCTGCTCTCTAAACACAGAAGAAAGGCCATGTAAGGACACAGCCCACAAACAGTTATCTGCAGGCTGGGAGGAGGGTCCTCCCTCTCTAGGAACCAAATCAGTCAGCATCTTGATCTGTGATGGTCCAAGCTTCAGAAAGAAATACTAATTGCTTGGCAGCCTAGCCTGTGGTATTCTGCTCAACAAGCACACATAGTAACTCATGCCATTCATAGTGGCGCTGGTAAAAAGTTGTTTCACATTTTATGTCCTTTATTTATCATGTGGTGAAGATTCACAATAAATCCAGTGTTTAAAGCAAAATGCATGAATTTTGAAACCACATATGCCTAAATAACACAATAGAAACAATAAGTGCCTCACAATATTGACATGTTCTTAGGCAGAAAACATGGAGATTATAAGAAAAAAAGATCAATATATGAAAATCTATAAAATTGGCACTTGGGAAGTATTGTACGGATGGTCTGCCATCATGAGACTTAAGTTCCCTTTCTCGGTTTTAACCATGAGCACAGAGATTTTACTTTCATTTCCTCATTCCTAAACATCCCAGGCCCACAAGCTCCTTGTTATTATGTGGCTACTCCAGCCACGCTTACAGTTATTGAGAGCAATATGATTAGGCAGTGGCATAAACTTATGAGATGTTTAGCATATGATATCATCTCATGGTATTTGCATTTCACTTGGCCTGGCTTGAGGGAGCAATGCATACTACAGAGAAATGGATTTCTGTTTGCAGAGCTCCAGCAACAGGGAGTATCATCTGTAGCCTTTTAGTAGTTCTTGCCTACTCTACATACACTGAAGAACTAACCCAAAAGCTATTATGAAATGGAGTGGCTTTGGTAAGAAATCTTGTTATGATTAAGAGAAATAAACAAAAATTTAAAAAGTGGTCTGGGAAAGCTTTGTGTGGCACATGAAATATGCCCCATTTTTCCAAGGCAAATTAAAATAAAGAAAAAGGAAAGAAAGGAAGGAAGAAGACCAAGACACCAAGAATGAATGATAGAGGCAAGTCCTGGTTGAGTATCCAAGAATAAGTATCTAAGTATCCAAGTATCTACGAGTACTTATTATAGGAGCACACTTTATTCAAGCTAGCTTTTCTCTGCCCTTCCCCTGTGGCTATTAGTTTTCAGATATCAGTTGCTTTTTATTGATAAATTTGTCAAAATTTATTCACCCTGAATATGAAAAATTACATTTAAGCACAGCAATTTTGTGCCCAAACACAATAATTGAACTATTGAAATGAAAAAAATTGTTTTGGGTTTGAAAGAAGGAAAGCTAGTCCGCAAACACATTCCTAGGAGACTGCGAATCTGATGGTCACCTGAAATCTTACAAGCTCAGTGGGGTGAAAGAGCAGTGCCTGATGCCTCAAGTTCTTGTCAGAATTTATTCTCTGTGACTTTTTTACAGGACAGTTCTATTTTTTAACAAAAATATAAATATATATCGATAAAACTAAATAAAATTATTTAAGGTATTAGTTTCTAAAGAATCCTATTCCAATTTCATGGTGTGATAACTTCTCAGTTAAACTAGGAACTTCTCCAGTCATAAGTATGACAAAATTTACAAATTATTCCTGCAAGAGCAGAGACAAAGCTACAGATGGTCTCATCAATCTGGCATTTCTTAGAAAACTGGGAATATTTATGTAACATTGACTAGATAGTTATTCAAGGCATGTACATATGGACATTTTAAATCTACTACACTGTTTAAATTTACTTTACTTTGATAATAAAAATACACTTAACCCCATTTTTGACCACATCCCCTTGATGGGGAGGCCTGGTGGCACTCAGAGGAAGGATAGCAAGCTACCAAGAAGAGACTTGATACCCTATGAGCATATACAGGGGAAGGAGGTCCCCCTCAGTCACAGTCATAGGGAAGGAGAGTAAGGGGAAAATGGGAGGGAGGGAGGAATGGGAAGATATAATGGATGGGCTAACAATTGAGATGTAATGTGAATAAATTAATAAAATATTAAAATTTTAAAAATACGCTTAATTTTAGATTTAATGAATTTAAAGATAATTGCTGTAAGAATTTAAAATATACCACAGTTTCTTTATCCATTCTTCAGTTGAGGGACATTTAGGTTTTTTTCAGATACTGGTTATGAATAAAGCTGCTATTAACATAGTCGAGCAAATATCTTTGTTGTACGGTGGAGCATCTTTATGATATATGCCCAGGAGTGCTATATAGGGATCTTGAGGTAGAACTATTCCCAATTTTCTAAGAAAAGGCCAGATTGGTTTCCAAAGTGGTTGTACAAGTTTGCAGTGCCACCAGCAGATGAGGAGTGTTCCTCTTTCTCCACATCCTCACAAGCATGTGCAGTCACTTGAATTTTTGATGTTCGCCATTCTGATAGCTGTAAGATGGAATCTCAGTATCATTTTGACTTGTATTTCTCTGATGACTAGGGATGTTGAGCATTTCTTTAACTGCTTGGCCATTTGATATTCCTTTGTTGAGAATTCTGTTTAGTTCTGTACCCCATTTTTGGATTGGTGGTTTTCGATTCCTGGAATAGCTAAGCCAATCCCATACAATAAAAGATCTTCTGGATGTATCTCCATCCCTGATCTCAAGATGTACTATAGAGCAACAGTAATAAAAAAGAGCATAGTACTGGCATGGAAACAGAAAGGTGGATCAATGATATTGAATTGAAGATCCAGAAATGAACCCACACACCTATGTACATTTGATTTTTGACAAAGAAGCCAAAACCAAACAATGGAAAAGAGATAGCATCTTCAACAAATGGTGCTGGTCTAACTGGATATACATGTGTAGAGAAACGTCGGGTCCCAGCCCGCGGGGAAAAATTGAATCACGGTTCACCTGAAAGAGGGAGTGGGGATTGAAAGTAGGATACAGAGACGTGAGAAATAACGAATCAAGTCAGGAAATTTCTGATCAACATTCACTTTATTGCCAACTAGCAGGAACATATATAGAGCAAGGTCAATAGGATCTATTCTTATCTCACTCACCCTAGCCCCTGGGCAAAAATACAATAGCCTAAATCACTCCC
Source organism: Acomys russatus (assembly GCF_903995435.1). Classification (NCBI taxonomy): domain Eukaryota; kingdom Metazoa; phylum Chordata; class Mammalia; order Rodentia; family Muridae; genus Acomys; species Acomys russatus. Next base: position 15,936,534 of record NC_067159.1, read on the forward strand.
TGTAGAACTTTCCTAGTTCTCTGAGTAGTTCCTTGTAAGAACTTCCTAGATCCTCTGTGTGGTTCCAAGTTGAGATTTCTCAACTTCTTTCAAAGGTAAATAGTCCAAGGACAGCCTAGAACACAAGACCTAGTGGTGAGGTAAAGGTCAGCAACTCGAAGGTCACAGCATACAGCCTTAGCACAGGATTTCTCACATGGCAGAATTTGGCACAGGTCCCCACAGAGAAATGCAAATAGATCCCTATTCATCACCCTGCACAAAACCAAAGTCCAAGTGGATTAAAGATCTCAACATAAAACCAGACACACTAAATCTCTTAGAAGAAAAAATGAGAAAGAGACTTGAACTTATTGGCACAGGAGACAAATTTCTGAACAGAACAACAATAGCTCAGGCTCTAAGAATAACAATTAATAAACAAGACCTCATGAAACTGAAAAGCTTATATTAGGCAAAGGGAACTGTCAACAAAACAAAATGACAGCCTACAAACTGGCAAAAGATCTTCACCAACCCTACATCTGACAAGGACTTGTTATTTGCATTCTAGCTCCAAAATAATGACAAAGGAACCTATGATATTTATTAATAATCTTCAGGAACTATAGCTGGACAGATATTGAGTTGTTCTAACCTGACTATGCTGGCCTGGCCTACTTTCCAGCCATTTTAGTCTCACCTTGGCTGCTTCTGCTCCATCCACATCCTCAAAGCTATAGCCTCATGGTGACTTTCTCATCTCTGTCTCTCTCTCTCTCTCAGTCTCTGTCTCTCTCTGTCTCTCTCTCTGTCTCTCTCTCTCTCTCTCTCTCTCTCTCTCTCTCTCTCTCTCTCTCTCTCTCTCTCTCTCTCTTTCTCTGCTCTCTACTTCGGATTCCCTCCCTGGGATTGAAAGTCCAACCCTTACTCTCCTTCCCTAAACAGGCTGTTCACCTCTTTTTTAACCAATCAGAAGATGGAGAACAATTTTTTTATACAACATTAAGACAGGAGATGCTTCATTGAAATGGCAGTGCCAACATCCAGGACTGCAAACAGATTTCTGGGTACAGAAATCAGCATTTGAGTACACAGTGCACAAAACCATCCCCCAATATTTTTGTTCATTTCTATCTTAATTGCTATTCTACTGATGTGAAGAGACACCATGACCAAACCTTGCTTAGAGCTTAGAGCTTCAGAGGCTTAATCCATGATCATCATGGTAGGAACCATGGCTGAAGGCAGGGCCCTGGAATAGTACCTGAGAGCTTAAATCTTGTGTGTGTGTGTGTGTATTTGTGTGTGTGTGTGTGTGTGTGTGTGTGTGTGTGAGAGAGAGAGAGAGAGAGAGAGAGAGAGAGAGAGAGAGAGAGAGAGAGAGAGAGAGAGAGAGAGAGAGAGAGACAGAGAGAGAGAGAGACAGACAGACACAGAGACAGAGACACAGACAGTCAGATGGACAGAGACAGCGAGAAACAGAGAGAGTGAGACAGAGACAGACAGAGAGAATGAGACAGAGATAGAGAGAATGGGTCTGGCAGTGGACTTTTGCTACTTTGAAGCCCACTCCAAGTGTTATACTTAGTCCAACAAGGCCACATCTCTTAATCCTTCCTAAACTCTCTTCCAAACACTCAGATATATGAATGATAATATGGAGGTCATTCTTATTCAAATCACAGCAACCTCTAAGACAATAGACAGCTTAGCCATTTCTAATTTATCTTATATCACCAGCCTTCTCACACTAATTTTACCAATGAGTTTGCCTTGTCTTTGATCCTTGAAAGGGCCTTTCTGATTATGTGTTCTTCATCTTCTTTTGTGCATTTTCATGGAAGATTCACTCAGACTCCAGGGTTTCCTTCACCACTTGAGGTCGTGGTTCTCTCACACCAATTCTCTCACCCAGACTCTTGCATCCAAATGCCCTTGAGACATTTCCACTTGAAATTCCTAGATGTAACACGTGTCACGTGTTCACGTTGAACTATTCACCTTTCCTTTATTACATTCTCTGTTCTTCACTGCTGCAAACAGCACTAGCACATACTCAGCTTAAAAACATAATTCTACAAATTTTGACATTTCCTTGTTTTTAATGCTGAATAGTATTCCATAGTGTAAATGTACCAGATGGAACTAGAAATGATCATACCAAGTGTGTTAACCCAGAAGCAGAGATACTCACATGGTATATACTCACTTATAATTGGACACTAGCCCAAGAGGCATTTCCCATGAAAGTCTTCACTTACCAGGAGATTGGGACAGATGTGAGTACATCCTATTGAGACTCTAAATGAGGAAAGCATGGGAGAATGGAGAAATAGAAGGATCCAGTGGGTCCTAAAAATCTAAGGAAGAACATCATGAGGGGCAGGCCTGGGCCCAGGGGTTCTGCTCTAACTACTGCACCAACTATGTACAAAACATGCAGTAAAGAGTGAACCCCTACACAGATCTAGCCTATGGGTAGGACATTCTCCATACTTGAGTGGAGAGCGGGAACTGACTCTGACACAAACTCTGGTGCCCCGTATTTGACCACTTCCCCTCGGTGGGGAGGCCTGGTGGCATTCAGAGAAAGGATAAGCAGGCTACCAAGATGAGACCTGATAGGCTGTGACCATATAGTGGAGGAGGAGGTCCCCCCTCGGCCACTGACATACGGGAGGGGAATAGGGTGAAAGCAGGAGGGAGGGAGGAACGGGTGGATACAAGGGATAGGATACCAATTTATATGTAATCTGAATAAGTTAATTAAATTTTAAAAAATGGGACTGAAAAAAAATAGAAGGTAGTAGGCTGCAATCAGGCTGTAAAATGATTAAGTAAATAAATTAAAGGGAAAATATTACTAAATAGTGAAATCAAGTTCTATTTTCTCGATTATAATATTGTAAATGTGACATATTTTATTTATAGATTTGTAATACTAACACAATTTGCTATAAACTCTGAGACTGCACATCAAAGTTCACCTATATTTTAATGATACATTGTCAGTATTTAAAATGGGAAAAAGTGATGTCATAGAAAATGCAAATTGCAAATATTAATCTTTATTTCTGGCTTCAATATTCACATGACTCAAGGCTTCTTTCCTGTCATCCATTGACCAAACATATACACAGCACTTTCTTACCACCAAAAGTAAACATATTTAAAGATAAGCTGTAAACTGTGCTTGCGTCTCTTGCTTCAGTTCAGTGACCTCAAAACAATTAAATAAAGGAGCTTTTTAAATTCTAGTTCCACAGCAACAGAAAAACATTATTTGTTGTTATTATATGAAGCGCGAAAACTTTAATTTTTTAAAGAATCCCTGTCTCAAAAAACTTTTTAAAAATTAGATTTATTCATTTGTGTGTGTGTGTGTGTGTGTGTGTGTGTGTGTGTGTGTGTGTGTGTGTGTGTGAGTATTTGTCTGGCCTATATGTATATGCACCACATGCAGACTTAGTGGTCAGAAGAGGGAATTGCGCTCCACTGGAATCAGAGTATTGGATGCTAGTGAACCACCATATGGGCACTTTACCTGAACCTGAACGCTCTGCAAGAGCTATAAATGCTATTAAGCATTCTGTAGCACCAACAAAAACGGGGTTGGAAGAGTTGTTTGGAGGCTAGAGAAATGCCAGCAGTTAAGAATAATCATTGCTCTTATTAAGGAGCCAGGTTCTGTTTCCAGCACCAATATTGTGATTTACAGCCATCTGTACCTCCGGTTTGAGGGGATACAATGTCCTCTTTTGACCTCTGAGAATACAGGGTACACATGTAATGCACATATACATATGTATATATAGGCAAAACATTTATATACATAATAGTTAAAGAATTTTAAAATTAAAGCTGGCTTTGTACATGCCATTTTAAAAGGCCACACAATTAGCACATATTCTATAGATAATAATTTTCTAGAGTTATAAAATTTTCATGGGGCACATGTACTTCTATTGTGCATGCTAGTCTTTGTGAAAATTGATGAATAAAATTAAGCTTTCTTCAAGCTCAAACTCAAATCCTTTATCTTGAAGGCATATCTAGTTTTCCAGTGAGAATGTGCCATTGCTATTAACTATTCTCTTCTCATTAAAATTCCCTGATTCCATTGGATAATATTTTTCTCCAATATTTAATGTTCATTTCTACAGGTTTGTTATCTCAAAATCTAAACAATTGAAGGAAGTGAATAAATTTAAAGCTGATTCAGAAGTGTTGTAGTCATCATTCCTCTGTGTGTGCATGTGTGTTTTATTATGTCAACAACTTTAATCAAGCATTTGTAGGAAGAGTTCTCATTTACAATGTATAAAGGCAATTAGACATTTCTCTATCTGAATGACATATCTTTGCCCTTTTTCTAATTCTTCTGAAATTGCCCTGATGAAATAACTCCACATGGCATGTGTGTTCATATGTGACTTGTGCTCTTCTGACCCTGAACTTAGTTATTGAGAAGGCATACTTGATATAATAGAATCTATTATAATGGAATATAATGCATAAGGCTATATTTTTCCAAGATTGCTCAAACAAAAATTTAAGTGATCGTGCAGCCATTATTGAGAATTTTATTTTTAAATATATTTTATTATATATTTGCTATATTTTAAGTAAATATATATATATATACATATTCATTAATTTTCATTATTCCATTTATTTCTTTTTCTTTTGTAGAATACATCCTGACCACAGTTTCTTCTCCCTCCACTTCTTTCAGTTACCCCCACCTCACCTCTTCCACTCTTCCTCTGTTTCGCTTCAGAAAAGAACATGCCTCCCAGGGATGTCAACCAAACATGACATAACAAGTTACCATAAGACTAGGTACATACCTTCATGTCAAGGCTGGACAAGGCAACCCATTAGGAGAAAAAGGGTCCTAGAGCAGGCAAAAGAGTCAGAGACCCTCCCACTTCCACTGTTAGGTGTCCCATAAAAATGGCCGACTAACAACCATGACATATGCAGGAGGCCTGGCTCAGACCCATACAGGCTCTGCTATTGCTGCTTCAGTCTCTGTGAACCCGATGAATCCTGTTTAGTTGATTCTGTGGGCTGTGTTCTCCTGGTGTCCTGAACCCCTCTGGCTCTTACAATTCTTGCCTCCACTCTTCTGTGGGGTTCTCTAAGATCTGAGGGCAGGAACCCAAATTAAGTGAAGATCTAAGATGAGGTGGGGACAAGTCTTCAAATGCACCTTGGAATCAGAATGTTATCAAATTTGAAAAGTTGAAATGAGGGAGCAGAAGTCTGTTACCATCACAGCAAAAACCTGCCTCTTGTCAAAGGCCAATGACTTCTCTTTAAGATATCTCAAGACATTTATATGTAAAATGCAATATGTGGCAAATACTAAGCTTATGATTTTATCCCTTTGGGAAGGGTAGGCTTAGATACACTGCAGTCACTGTATGTAGTTATTGTGCATCTATTATTCAATCAAAAATCCTAGTTCTTGATGTTTTTGTGAATCTTTAGAACCTTTTAGAAATCTGAAATGAAGAGGACTTTCTCCACAGTTATGTGGAGAGTGGGGACTGACTTTGACATGAACTCTGGTGCCCCATATTTGACCACCTCCCCTTGGTGGGGAGGCCTGGTGGCACTCAAAGAAAGAATAAGCAGGATACCAAGATGAGACTTGATAGCCTATGACCATATAGTGGGGGAGGTGGTCCCCCTTGGTCATAGACCTAGTGGAGGGGAATAAGGTGAAAGCGGGGGGTGGGGAGGAGGGGGGAATGGGAGGATACAAGTTATGGGTTAACAATTTAGTTGTAATCTGAATAAATTAACAAAATAAAAAAAGGAAATCTGAAATACTTGCTTTCCTTATTTCAACATAAATCCTTACAAACCCCATCATTGCACAATCATGGGATTTTAGCTAAGAGAAATTTCTGATGTGGTCAAAGGAACTGAGATCAAAGTTTCACTCAGCAACTGTTACTCTTATGTTGGTGATTTCATGGATGACTTTGAAACAAAACTGTTTCATAAGGCAAAATAGTTACTACTATGTGCACTCCTTTATTCCAATTCAGCAAGGATGCTCTACTAGCATCTCATAGTTCTGGAAGCTTAATTTTCAAGGATATTAAGTGGTTTTCTATGTACATAAAACATAGAATAATATACTAAGACAGGCAATAGAATGAATAAGAAATAGTGTGACCATAATGGACTTCTAAGAACCATTATTCTCACTTTTCTAGAACTTTTTTTTAGCAGATCTTCAAAGGTATAAAATTTGTAATTTTTGCCACAGACATTTTTAAATTTGAAGAAAGTAAAAGCTTGTCTTCTGAAAACCACACTACAGAAAACTATTCAAATGAAAACGTTGTTTGTGGTAGGAGATCAGCTAATGTTTTTTGCTTCTGAAATGATGCTCCCACTCTGCTGCAGAGTACACAGAAAGGAAAGGGAGAAAATTCAAAGAACTGTTTTACGTATATACAAAACTGATTTATAACTGATGTCAAAATTTTTAATATTTCCCTCATAAATTTCTATATTGTGAATGCAGCCAATAAACCACATATATTCTTAGTTCTTCACTTAAAGATGTTTTAAAACAGTAGCATAGGTAATTTTATATGACAGAGCACTCAAAAAATTCCTAGAACTTTCAGGAGAAATTTAACTCACAAAAATGAAATTTAAGTCTTTTCCATGCTTTCTGCTTCTCAAACTCTTAACTCTCTACCTCTCTCTACCTGTTTCCTTCAACCTTCAAGAAAAAATTCAGCTTGTGAAATTTATTCCAAATCTTCTGCTTCTTCAAATTCTTTGATTTTATTTCTGCATGCTGATATTCTTCCAATTTATAAATTTCACTTTTGTACACAAGTTTATCCTCCTTCAGTGTTAATGTGTGATGTCTTCCAAGTCTCATTTTTTATGCCTCTCAGCATGAATCTGGATATGTTCCATCTCACTGCATCCACAAACTATTTCAGGGTTCTTTTCTCATGGCTTTCATCCCAGTAAATTAATTTTTTCAGATTTATTGAAGTATAGTTGACATACAATCAACAGCACATTGTAATGTGTATGATTTAATGAGCTCTGACACATGTGTACAGCCATAAATCATCACCACAAATCAAGATAATGACCTTTTCCCATTACCAAGAACAATTTCCTCACATCCTTTTCTAATTCCTCTTATCTCTCCTCATCCTCTCCCAGCAAATGCTAGTCTTCTTTAGCTTTTAGTAGATGATTTTCAGTTGTAATTTGTTTCATATAAATGTTTTATATAAAACATTACTTACTTTTAAATTTGTTTATCTTTACTCAACATAATATTGTTAAGATTTTTTTGCTGTTTCATATTGTCATAATTCACCCATTAAGTATTCCTTAGTGGCCATCCAGTATGTTTATGGCCAAAGTACCTTATCCATAAACTTATTGGTAAAACTTTGCATATTTCAGTTATGGTTACTACAAGTAAAACTGTTGTGTAGAGTTATGTATAAGTCTTTGTGTCCAGACAGTTTTTATTTTCACTATATGAATGCCAAAGAGTGGCATGTCAAAAATAAATATATCAGGCTACAGAAAACTGAATGACTTCAAATAATAGAGGTTTCCTTTTGTCTTAGGCTTTTATTATTGTGAAGAGACATCATAACCAAGGTAATTTTTACAAAGAAAAACATTTACTTCGGGCTGGCTTACACTTTCAGAGGCTTAGTCCATTTTTATTATGGGGAGAAGCATGTTGCATGCAGGGAGACATGGAACTGGCAGACTGAAAAGTTCTACATTTTGACCTCCAGGCAACAGAAGGAGACTATGAGCCACATTGGGTGTATCTTGAACATATAGGTCTTCAAATCCCACCTGCACAGTGACACACTTCTTCCAACAAGGCCACATCTATCCCAGCAAGGTCATACCACCTAATAGTGCTACTCCTTATGAATAGCATTCAAACACATGAGCTCATGGGGGCCACCCATATTCAAACCACAGTAGAGTTCCTACTATTCTAGAGACCATAAATCTAAAAGCAAGGTTCTAGTGGGTTGTTTCCTCCAAAGAATCTAGAGACCGTGCCTTCATATCTCTTCTGGGATGCTGGAGTTTCTAAGCATTCTTGGCCTTGCAAAAGGATCACTACAGTTCATTGTTGTCTTCACATAACCTCCTCTCTGATTTCTAATACATAGCGATCATCTCTATGTGTTGATATTTCTGTATGCATATAGATATAAATGTTGATGTTTACAATAACCAGTGCTTTTGCAAAGTTGTCACTGGATACTTTAGTGAATGTGATACATAAAGTATAAGACAATATGAAAAATCAGTATTACTTTAGAATCATACCTTGCATAGCCATCATTAAGTATAGAGTGACCAATAATAGCGTGAATGTTAGCATTATTAGTTAGTATATTTACATTTATATATGAGTTTGAACAAACAAAACACAATATTACATACTTTAGAAGTTTTAGGTATCTTTTAAATATTAACATGAAATATAGCTCTAAACAAAAATATTTTCTTATATTTAAAAATAATGAAAATATTTATATACAAAGTTCAAGATACTAAAGAAACTAATAATATTGAGTAGAATTATTCAAACCATCTTTTAGAACAATAAAGGCAATTTAGTAAAGGAATATCACTTTCTTTTGAGAACAAAAAATCTTCAGGAAAATTGTTACCGAATGATTGCTATAAAATATATATTACTTGGTAATCAATTATTTAACTCCATTTAATATTTTAACCCTATGATTCATAGAAGATTTGTGTAAGATCAGAACATTTGCTCTCTAAAACCTTCATTGTCACTTTTAAAATTTTATATGTAGGAACATTTTTAATATCTCCAGTATATTTTCTCTACTCAGTATGTGCTATACTCTTCAAATGCTCAGTTACCGGCTACCTACTGATTGACTAAGTATGTCTTACCATTGTCTTTGTCATAAAGTTTCATAAAACAAATTTTAAGGGCTAGTTTTAATTTCTGGGATTAATTACAATTCAAATATTACCTTAGTTTCTATAGCCACTGGAGTCATAATGTGACCTTATTCAGATCTTTGCAGTTGTCATTAGGTTAAAATGATGACATACAGAGTTAAAATAGGCCTACCATGGTGGTGAATGCCATACTGAAAGGGAAGTTGAGACACTCAGACATACAGAGAGAATAGCATGCGACCACTGAGACAGGGATTCAGGCAATCATCTGCCAGCTGAAGAAATACAGGGAGTTTTCGAAACCACGGACCGCAAAATGAGCAGTGGAGTACATTCTCCTTGAAAGTCTCCATCGAAAGCATGGGCCAGCTGATGCCTAGATTTCAGGGATGCAAAGGCAACATTGTCATGTAGTAAATGGATGTTTCAATCCACTGGCTAATGAAAATGCTGTCACTTTGAGTTAGTTTTATTTCCTGCCTTTGGATGTTTCTCCTTAATTGTTCCTGCCCTCCCATTCACATATTGTGTGAGTGAGGCTAATAAGGTGAAGTTCTTGTGGCTTAGTTTTAAGATCATCAATAAGAAAAAAAACTTGTTCTACAAACTACATAAAATCCTACTTTCAGCTGCTTTTGATGTATTAGAACCATGGTCTTGCTTTACAGAGATACTTTATTAATCTATGAGCACTGAGCACATTGGATATATGTTATGAGTCCATTCAGGGGATATACACCTTACTCCAACACTTAAGATACAGATAAAATTCCATTTGGTTAATTAATTATGTAGCTAATAGAAGCTCTAAGAACTTAACCAGAAAAGCTTGAGAGACACTGAGAATAAGGAACAGTGAAGTGGGTTCCAACTTCAGGTTAGTGTCACATAGGAAAGAAAGGACAGAAAGTCCTTAGAGCACAAATTTACACATCAATAAGAACTGGAGTAGGTACTAAGTCTACAAATCCTAGTTTGAGCCCACATGTGCTTTAGTCAGTGTTTTTCCTACCCACTAGATGAAGGCACAACAGTTTATTCAAAATATATATTGACTGAAAAACAACTCAGTTTTATCAACCATCTGAGATATATCTTTAAAGGTGTTATTAACTCATTTATTCTGACACATAATAAACCACTGTCTAAACTGTGAAAATGTATTGATTTTTAAAGTGTATTGTTTAAGTTATGAATACACTGTTGAATGTTCTAGTTTATCATATGATGGCAATGAAACTTGGTGTTCCTAAATTGCAAAAGATCATAAGGACTTAATATGTTTAGAGAACTTAATCATTACAAATAGAAGGCATATAAAGAATCGAATCAAGAAAAGTGTCTTTCCTCTTATAAATTAATAAATTATTTAAAATGTTTATCAAAGCCAGTAAAAGGTGAACATTGTTCACATGAATTTTATGCTTGAAACAGATTTACCGATTCCTTTAGGCATACAGATGCATGTGCAAAGTTTTATCCTTGTATAATTCTGTTTATTTTATGGATTTGATTTTTTAATACTGCAATGAAGTAATTACTCCAATAAGGCAAGTTACATCATATGTTTTTTATTTTAACATATGTAGTAATATACTTTTATTGTAATAATTAACTATACAACAGAACCATGTCTAAAAAATTTAATGCCCAGGTCTTTTATAAAACTCAAGCCAGCAACTCAAATAACAATCCCAATGTCTCTCTATATATTATTTCTACATGAGTCTCTCTCCCTCTCCCTCTCCCCCTCCTTCCCTCCCTCCCTCCCTCCCTCCCTCCCTCCCTCCCTCTCTCTCTCTCTCTCTCCCCCCCCTCTCTCTCTGTGTGTATGTGTGTTTGACATGTTAGAGTTTCTGTGATAAGTGAGTACAGGCGTGTGCATGCCATAGTGCCTGTGCTAAGATCAGAAGACAAGTGTCAGCAGTCTTCTCTTTCCTTCCTCCAGTAAGGTAGTTTCTCGTTTCTTCTGTTCTGTGTTTTCCAAGCCCACTGGTCCTGTCTTCACTTCCCATCTCACCATAGGCATGTTTGGATCACAAATGCAGTTCAGCACATCATGCTCTTTAAAGCAGACTTGGGGATTGTGTTCAGTTCAGCAGGCTTATTAGACAAATGTTGTTAGCCAACGAGCCTTTTCTTCAGCCATTTTATCTTGCCAGCCCCAACATGCTATATTAAGTAAGAAAACAATAGCACTTAGAAATATTGATGATACTCCCAAGAGATTGTTATCGGCCTCTTTCAAACTCTCGTTTGCATTATTTTGACCTCACATAGATAAGAATATGTCTTACAGGGATTTTAGATTGGTAAATCCTTTTCTGAAAAGTCTCAATATACTTTGACCAGATCCCTGAAAAGAAGTCGCTATCTATAGAAGTCACAATTTTACAAGATGTATCTCTTAACTGAAAAAAATGAAAGTCAAAATAACCCATTACTATAAGGACTAAATAATGGCTATTATTTTAGCAAGTACGAAAATATATTAATTTGGTTATGGATATTCTGATCTCAGGTGACCTGGTACCTTGTCACAAAACAGTAACAGGTTGAGAAGAATATTTTTCTCATTTTTTATGATCAGCAGATTTCAGCAGCTTAAAGTATTCACTAGGCCTTGTTGTGAACAGGTGTGCCATCATCCAAGCTACATTTTTACATGTATGGAGAATGGGCAATGGAGATTTGCTATAATTACTGAATATTCTAGGATGTTGAGAGTTGTAAATGAACAGTGGCCTAAAAATCCCTAACTTCCCTAGTCCTTAACAAGAGAATCAGCCTGGCTCTGAAGCGCCGATCGATGGCATTGTTACAGAAAATAGATGGCATCTTGCTCTAATGGTAATTTCATGTGCATAAACCCCTGTTGCTTGGGGTAGCAACTTTCAACAATTATCTCATCTGCTTCATGTGGATAACATAAATAGCTTCTGTATCTGTACTTGTTTTCTCTCACCTTGACCTTTTATATTTCCTTAAACATTAGGACTCAGCCTCTGCTCCCTTTATGTTTTTCTTCTGTGGTTTATTGCCTTCTTTGAGACCACACTGAATTGAATAAAGTTAGATCATTGCTGTGGACTGAGATTTGACGTAGGGAAATGACCTAACTGGCTGGTCTATCCAGACCTCTAAATCATTTTTTTAAAACCTCAGGCAAAAGGCTACACTCTCCTATCATTCATGCTCACTGCGCTAGAGCTTTTAACTTCCCTTGACTTTTTCTTTGCAGTAACAATTTGGCTGTTTGACATAGGAGGCTTGACTGAGGCATTTCATGGATTGCAAGACGTCTTCTTCACTGAAGTTCTCGTTGTAAAATAAAATGTGTGTGACTTCACCTGAATACGTGGAGGTTACTTTTATCTTCAGTAGATAGCCTAATTTCAATATTGTAGTCTCTAGGACCAGGGATCAGAGATGCGCTATTAAAATAAATGAGCTAGGATTAATAAAGCTAATGCACAAAAGTTTTATCAAGTCAGGTTTTTTTGTTTTGTTTTTGCTTATGTAGATAAGACTTGTGGCACCTCCACATGATTATATTATTAACACAAAATCACTCTCTAGGCTAAGGTAGTTACTCATTGAGTAAAGTACTTGTCATGCCCCTAAAGACCTGAGTTTGAATCTCAAGAATGTAAATAAACTGTTTGTAGTACCACGTAGCTGCAATGACAGGACATCTATGGTGAGATGGGAGATGGAGACATAAAAACTACATGACCTTATAGGCCAGATAACCTGTTATATATGGAACAGCACCAGCAATAAAGACACCCTGTGTAGGCTTTGAACTTTTCCAAACCTACTTTACTTGGGGCTCTTTATACCTCTCTTCCAACCCACCTACCCTAGATAGGAGAGAGAAAATGTTAACGGAAACAGAAGTAGACCTTTTTAGACTCAGTTCCTTGGAGTGATTCTACCCTGATAGTAGGCAGGATTCTAACAGACCTATAAACATCAAAGCAGCAATTTAACACAAGTGGCTGCAACCACAGCCGCTGGAACCCGGAGGACCAGCTGGAACCTTGAGGCAATCATTAGAGTGGTTCTCTCTAGGAGCCTCTCAAAGTGGATTGAAGAACAGCCAAGACCAAAAACCCCGCCTCTTGTTTTGGGTTCATATATATCTCCCCTCAGGAGTCCATACTAGGATATTTATCAGTTGATAAAGACCGTGCCCCTGCAAGAGGCACTTCCTTTTCCAATGGACAAACATTACCTGTTCTCTCACAAGTCAGTTTTCAGTGGAAAAACATCGCACACCCTTACACAAGTTTGTTTCACATCCCACACTTGGAATCAAAACAAAAACATGTTTACATCCACTACAACCCTGTCTCAAGCAAAAGATAAGGAAAGGCAAAAAATGCTATCTGGATTTGTTCACTGACCTCCATAGGTAAACTGTGATATTGGCACATCTGCCAGTCTCTCTCTGTCTTTCTGTGTCTCTGTCTCTGTCTCTCTCTGTCTCTCTGTCTCTCTCCCTCCCTCTATAAAATGTATATAAATGTAATATAAATTGTTTATAAAATGTAATAAAAATGTAATCAAATTACAATAACAATCAATAATGAGATGCTTTGAAAATTATCAAAATATGACACAGAGACACAAGTATGTGCATGCTGTTGGGTAAATACTGTCAAGTTTTTTCCATGTAAGGTAACCACATGCATGTGGCTTGTAAAAAATAAAGCATATCTAAAGGGCAGCTCATTGTGATTCACTGTCTTTCAGTGAGTATCTCAAGATACTTGGATACATATATACTAGAGGGATACGCTTTTAGGCAGTGGTCCTCAGTGAAACATATTCGCAGGCAAAATTGTACTGAAAGTCAATGAGACTTCCCGTTGAGATCTTGAAATTAAAAATACTGTATGGAAGTATTCTGACCATCAGAATGTGTCATTCGAGTTTGTTGTCATGGAGTGCCAGCAGTCATGCTCTGTGCAGGACATATTCACCAAGGTGACCTAGTCATTGCACTGGTGACTACCAGTGCAAACTTAGGGAAGATGGAATTTTAGCATGATGTAAGTTTTAGGTGGAAACTACTCAGACCTATAGTTGTGGCAAACTTTAAAACTTGGAAAACATGCAGACTTTTTAAAATTATCTCTTTATTAAAAGTTTGTCCTGGCTAAAGTTCTAAGCAGTTTTTTGTTGTTGTATAATTTCTTTAAGAAAATGGGTTGATGATAGGTAGGTAGGTAGGTAGGTAGGTAGATGGAAAAATAGATAGAGATAGATGATAGAGCCGGCATATTAGAAAAAGTCTTTGCTTACCACTTGCTTTGTTTCCACACTCTTTATCCTTTGTCAACAGAGCTCCAGCTCTGCAGCTATTTTTGTTGATTGTGGCCTTGCACCAGGTATCTGAACTGCCCTGAACTTTAGCCGCAGGTGTGACTTTGTAACCGGAGCTCCAAGCAGGCCAACAATTGCCTAAATTTGACTTAATAAAGTACACCTGACATCGCTGTTTCTGGCCATGTTAGGGAGCCATCAAGGGAAAGAAAACATTCCACAAGCCATAGCAAATGTTGCTGTCTCCACAGGAACCGTTTGTGACATTGGAGAAAGGCTATGACACCTTATATAAGGAGCGTCTGAGGATCCAGACGGGTCATACTCTGAATGTGTCTTTGCTGTATCTCTGAACAATGTTTACATTTCACATATGTAGTTTGAATTTCTAACTTTATCCTCTTGCTTGAACCCTATGCTCCTGCGTTTTTCAAGATAAGTTTTTAAAATTTTATTTATTTATTATAATTTATTCACATTACATTCCAATTGTTATCCCCTAGCTCTTATCTTCCAGTTGCCACCCTCCCTTCCCCTTCCACCCTATTCCCCTCCTGTAATGGGGGCTCCTCCCCCACACTCTAATCATAGACTACCAGGTCTCCTCAGGGTCACCTGCTTGCATCCCCTTCCTCTGTGTGCCCCAAGGCCACTTCACCTAGGCACCAAAGTTCATGTCAGAGGCAATCCTCTCTCTCTCACCTCCCCCCACACACGGAGGATGAACTGTCCATCAGTCCATCCTGAACAGGAGGTCTAAACATTCTGCATGCATTGTCCTTGGTTGGTGAATCAGTTTTTTTAGGCCCCCTGGGTCCAGATCCGCTGACTTGGTGGTATCCCTGTGGAGTTCTGACCCCTCTGAGTCCTTACACACACACACACACACACACACACACACACACACACACTTTCATATAACTCTCAGCTCTCTGCCCAAGGTCCAGCTGCAAGTCCCAGTATCTGTCCCAAATCCCGGCAGAGTGCAGTTTCTCAGAGGACTTCTATGTTGGGCTAGTATCCATGCATAAGTGAGTATATACCATGAGTGCCTTTCTAGGTCTGGGTTACCAAACTCAGCATGACCTTTTCTAGTTCCATCCATTTGCCTGCAAATTCAAGATTGTGTACGTAAGTGTACCACAGTTTCTTTATCCATTCTTTTTTTTTTAAACACATTTTTATTGAAAAATAAAATAATTCATATTACATCTCATTTTTTATCCCATCCCCTACATCCTCCCATTCCTCCCTCCCTCCCACTTTCACCCCAATCCCCTTCCCTATGACTGTGACTGAGGGGGGCCTCCTCCCCCTGAATATGGTGCTAGGGTATCAAGTCTCTTCTTGGTAGTCCGCTATCCTTCCTCCGAGTGCCATTCGGCCTCCCCCACAAAGGGACATGGCCAAATATGGGGCACCAGAGAGCCTGTAAAAGTCAGTCCCCAGTCTACATTTAACTGTGGAGAATGTTCTGTCCCTTGGTTAGATCTGGAAAAAGATAGAGTAACATACAATGGCAAACCTATCAGAATTACACCCGACTTCTCAGATGAGACCATGAAAGCCAGAAGGGCGTGGACAGAGGTCCTGCAAACCCTAAGAGACCACAGATGCCAGGCTAGACTACTGTATCCAGCAAAACTATCAATAACTGTAGATGGAGAAAACAAAATATTCCATGACAGGAACAAATTCAACCAATACCTACCTTTATCCATTCTTTGCTAAACATCAAGGTTGCTTCCCGCTTCTGGCGATTATGAATAGAGCTGCAAAGAACATAGTTGAGCATACGTCCTTGTTGTGAATTTCCAAACTTTTTCATCAACTTTCTACCACAATTGGTTCCTTTCACTGTTAATATTTATTTTAATACTATTTAAAATAAAAGGAACATGAATTGAGAAAATAACTCTGATATGAGTCTTTGGGTTACATGCACAACCGTCATCACTTTATGACTTCTGAAAACGTGAACTCCGGTGAAAACATCGACAATGTTAGTTGCTAATATAAAAATAATTAGAGCCAATAAAAGACAGGTGTTTTGATCCTTGTTCTAACACTGACTGGGTGAGAATTCAGAGAAATCATACATGATTGTGCGCGTCTTTCAATGTTTCTTTTGTAAAATAAAGAAAATATGTAAAAGGACTCCAGTGATCTTAAAAGCTCTTAGTTTTAGAGCACTTGTGTATGTTGCAAGTGTTTTATTAACACCAACACGTCTCACTTTCTATAGTGCTGCTCCACTACAATTTGCTGCTCCCGCCAGGTATCAAGTCATCCAGGTCAAGCCAGAAATTATGTGGCTAAGAACACATGCTTTTGTAATGTCCTAGGTTTGGTTCTCGGGACCTAAATAAGGCAACTCACAGTCACCTGTAGTTCCAACTCCAGAGAGATCTGATGACTCTGCCTCCACAGGCATGTACATATACTCAGACACACATATGCACATATTTTTAAAACATATTTGTTTTGTTTTGTTTTTTGTTTCTTACTTTTTTCAAACATTTCCTGAACACAACACCATTTTTCCTTTTACACAGCAAAGTTGTTAGTTTCAAATTAGCTGAGCCATTAGGACTGTCAATTGCCATGAAATCAAAAGTGATCCTACATGTCAAACTCAAATAGAAGACATCATGCGATATACAAGTCACTGATAGGCCTCGGTGCAGTCAGCAAGGTTACTATGCTTATTAAAGTCACATACATGGCTTGACAAGAGTGCAAGATAGAACGACATCACTGGCTCATAGTAAACCACGGTGAATTACTAGACTACAACTATGTAGCATTAAAATATATTTGTAAAAAAATATATATATCCAATTAATTTTTGGTATGGAATAGAAATGTCACATTTCTCATGTGTTAAAATAGAGGTCTCCTAACATTGACAGTAACTGCCAAAAATATTGATTTTTAATGTGAAAAATCACATCAAGACGTTAGGCTTCTCAGTCACAATTAAAAACACATACTTCTTTACACTTTCTTCAAAGATTCATGAAAACTTTATTCATTGTGTCTGTATAATAAAATGCCCAAGTTAAAACACGGCCTTAACATGATCTGTGTCAGTTTTCAGTGAACAAATACCTTCCCCTTCAACAGTGTAATAAAAATCTTGAGTAGTTTCCACAATGGATTTCCTACTTCAGAAAACCCTATCCATTGTTAATTCTTTCCTGTCATAAGAAGGCTTTGTTTCTGAATTTGATTTTATAACAGTAAATGTTGACTGCTTTCAACGTACTTCACAGAGGCATGGTATTAAATATTGGCATTGCATTGCCTTAAAAATAGCATCCTTCTGGGAAGTGTGTTGAAATGTGATATCCAGTATCCTGGATTTTCTGGAATCTTAGTTGCTAAAGTGTATGTTGTGGTGCCGTAGTCCAAGTTTATATGGGAGCTTCCACAAAACAGATTCTTGTCCCATACCCATCCTCTTAAATCACAAGGATGCTCATTCCAATTTCAGTTGTACTGTTCAAAAGAGAATGCTGATGCCTCTGACCAAGGACCATGCTTCTCACAGTCTGGGGGTCCTGATATGCCTTTCCACACTTTCATGCTCTTTTCTGGTATAGCACTGTGATTTCTTATAGGATTCATAGAATCATACATTCAACTTTTCTTTTGAGTGGCTTTAGTCATAAAGAAGTTACATTTGTTGACTTCAGAGGAAGGTATATTTCATATCACATAAAAAAAATCATGAACATTGAATGTGCTTTGATCATATCTCTGTGTGTTGTATGTATTGTACAAGTTCATGTATCTGCAGCAATATATGAGGGTGTGTCCATTTATATGTCTGTGTATTTCAATATCAGTTGTTTTCCTCAATCACATTTCTCTTTACTTAAGATCTCTTACTAAATCTGGAATTCATCAATTCAGATAGACTAACTCATGATGGATTGTCCTGCCTCTCCATCCTTAACTCTTGGATTACAGATTTGTGCTGCCACAACTGGATTACATGGCTTTGGGGGCTGAATTTAGGTCTTCACATTTGCAAGTCAATTCCTGGATTGACCTAATCTCTTCTCAGCTCATCCTGTCTTTTTCATGTGGGGAGCTGCTTAGTGAACTCAGATCTCCATGCTTTTACAGCAAGTATTTTACCAACTAATCCATTTTCCACCACCTTCTATCATTCTTTGGATGAAAATAATAGTCTGTCACATCTGAAATAAATGTTGCATATTTTAGACTTTGAAATGGTTTGATTACAAGTCAATTGTTTCTGAATATTTTATACATGAACACCCTGCTATTAAAAATACATAGAGACATATGATTATATCTAAGGGACAGATGTTGGCTCAAAATATGCTGAATACAGACCTTACCAAGTATAGTATATCATTTTCCTCTGTCTATTTTCACTTCTGGTTACCTCCCTCACCAAAGATATTCATACTTTGGACAGAAAATCCTGTGATGTCATTTAAGGGAAAATTACGGTGTGAGTTTTGTTTATAACAATGTAGTGGTCAGCAAAACACACTCCACCATGGTGCCAGATTACAGTCCAGAAAACGTTCAAGTTCATTTGTAATTGACCCAAAAGGACAATGAAAAAGATATATGTGGAGATGGAAAGAGATCAAAGGAAGCATTTTCTAAAATGAGTGAAAATGAAGTGTATATGATCCATGACATACAATATAATAAGAATTTTTTACAAAAGGACCACATTTCAAAATAGCACAGAAGATAAAAGGGTAATAAATATAGAATCTTCCTCTTTCTCTGTCTCCCACTTATTCCAAATCGTGGATATGAAGTTACAGAAGATGGTAGAAAAGGATAGGTCTCTCAGCCAACACAAAGTCCTCGATTCTTTGTGTATATATTGTGCTAGAAATTAGCCTGATGTCTCAAAAAATGAAAAGCGAGAACATAGCACATACTGGGGCATACTGATTGTGGAATGGAACAGTAGTACCGTTGCAAAAATGTAGTGTCAGTTATGAGTTACTTTTAACTGTTTTGTGTGAAGAAAAGAGAAGAGAGTAAAAATGGGAAGATGAAGGAGTATAAATATAACAAACTGACGAGAGTGGCAGGCATAGAGCATAAAGACACCTCTGAAGGGAACAGGATATCAAGAGACATGGACAATATAAATTAGGTGTGTGGGATGCAGGCACATGGGGACTGAGATTTGAGTGAGAAGTCCACTAAAATGATCCTAAACTAACGTATCCGTTTCAACTCTGTGTAAATCAGTCCAAAAAGCACAGAATAATAACCACAATAATTAATATATATATAGATTTCTGATAAAGGCAGTTTATATGCATCAGTTAACTGTGTCCACACATGTAAGCATTTTATCTAACCAACTGAGTGAATATTCAGAAACAGCTACAAAAGAAAATATAATGCTGTACATAAAAAAAAACTTCATTTTGTATATGAGATACTCAGACATAAAATGGTTATGTAATTAGCCCAGTTCTGCATGAAGCTAGTTAGTAGTGACAAAGCAATGCTGTAACCCAGGATTTGTGACTTTAAAAGTTTTGTATGAATCCCAGTGTTAGAAACTCCTACTGTGTTAATACATTTTCTATTTATTTATTATTTCCTGAAATGAAACTTCCAGTTTTCTTTTTTAGGAAAGGATTGTTTCCACTCCACTTGAGTGTTTTTGAAAGTCAGCATAATACAGTTCAAAGGTCTGACATATTTTACCACTCTTTACTTTGCTCTTAGTGAGCTATTTAATCTTTCATCATCTTGTCTCACTTTCAATTGTCTCTATCCAATGCTTGACATAAAGATCAAGAAGATTAAGCATGTGACTTAACACAAAGCACAAGATGGTGGAGAGGATTGATTCTGGTATCTTTCTGCTACTCTTGTGAATGTTAATTGTTCTTAGACTCCTATTTTTTCCACATTGGAGGTGAAGCCCATCCAAGCACAGAATCTGAGGCATTTCCAGTGGAATAGCTAGCAAAGAATGGCTCTCAGGAAGTAGCTGCATAAGGTTTACTGAGCAGACTTCTCTCGGCCTCTGTTTTTTTACATATAGCCCAATGAATGTTTTTCCTCTCTGGATTCCATACACTTATCTATTCCCTTGAGATCTGTGAGTGTAGATTTAGTTGTCTGGTTTAGCCACTATCTTATCAAAGCCTGTAAACCATATGTTTTTTTCAACCATGAAGTCTTTTTTATTTTTTTTTATTTTTAGCCAACTGGGAATAAAAGTGTGCTTTTTAAAGTGTTATCAGTATATATCTTCAGATTAATGGCTACAAAAAGAAGCAAAGTTTTGCTTTGCAAGGGCCACTAGACAGGATGTAGCAAAAAGGGTTTGCTTTATGGTATCTGTGCAGTCTCACAACAATGGGAAGTTTAAATAGGCAGAATGGCTTCATGCAGAATCAGCTCCATGAATTAAAAGCATCCGGTTAAGTTTAATACACACACACACACACACACACACACACACACACACACACACACACACGAGAAAATGAACAGATTTGATTTTAATATAGAAACGTTAGTGAGAAAAATCCATTTTGCCTGTCACAGGTGAAATCCATGCATTAATGTGTCCATTTTTGTTAGGGAAATGACTCAGAATTAAGTTCACACTCCCATTTAAAAGCCAGGTGTATGCCACTGTCAGCCTGTAATCCAGACCTCAGAGTCAGAAACAGGAGATCTAGAAGACAAGGTGACCAGCCAAATTCCCTAAAATTGGTAGATTCTGGGTTCAGTAAGAGGCACTACCTCAATAGGGAAGGTGAAAAGCAACTGAGGACAACACCTTACATCAATTACAGGCCACTATACATGTGTGCACCATGCACATGATGTTTGCATGTGTGTGTTTGCACACAATGTACAAACACATGTGCATGCATTCACACACTCACAGATATAAATACACAGGAAAACAATTTTGAGAAAAATATGTTCATTTTGGCACACTTTATCTTTTCATATTTAACCTCTATCTCACATACTTTTCTTAATGCATAATAAAATAACTTGAAGGCTGTGGAGATGGCACAGCAGTTAAGAGTACTTGTTATTCTTCTTTAAGACCCAATTTCATTCATGTACACACATTAGGCAGCTCACAACTGCCTCTAACTCCAGCCTCAGTGCATCCAACGCTCTTTTCACCTCCAAGGTAACACACACACACACACACACACACACACACACACACATACACACACACACACACACACACATTCGTACACACACATATATACACACATACATATAATAATAATAACAAAGAATAAACTATTCAAATATATAAGTATTCTTAAATCTTAAAAAAGCAGAAAAAAAAAAACCCCACAATGATAATGAATTAGTTTATCATTTTGAAGGAAAATTTCCAGCTGTGTATTTATTTAAAACGACTTTTGTGTAGCTTTAACCTTAGAAGTGAAGGGTGCGCATGAGGATTTTAAAACGACTTTCAATGGCAAAAAGATCTTTTCCTATGATGTTTAAGTATTCATATGTTCAAACAGTGATTCCACGTAGAGATCTTTTTTTTATCTGGCCTCTATATTCACGATCTATTCTTCAGCTCCCTCAGAAATATACGGCATAATGAAGTGGAATTTCCAGACAGCATTTACGTTTCTGCTGATTGATGTGCAGCAAAGAAACCATCTCTCTTATTGTACTCACTGGTACTTATATGGTCTTGAGTTAAGATATTCCTGCTTCTGGGTTTCTATTTTCATCTCACCACTTAAGCTGTTTGTAAATGAAGTAACTTAATCAGGAATCTTTGCTTTGAGTTTGTCCTTTGGATACAGCCAACCATATGATATAATAAAGGAAAGTGTGTAACAAATGGATTTAATCAAGTCACAAAAATGGAAGTCTGCATGTATTAAAAAATCATAGCTCTTATGTATGTGAGTCCTCTAAGCAGAGGCATTAGTTCATGGAGAGGAAAGCCAAGAATGTATGAAACTCTGTCTCAGCTGTCTAAACATTAATGAGACCATCAGAGATTCCGTGATTTGACTTGGACTATACTCTGGTGCTTTAGTCACTGTTCTGATGTATTAGTGCTTCTGCTGCTGTGAAGAGACACCATGACCGCAGGAACCCTTATAAAGGAAAGCACTTAACTGAGGCTAGTTCACAGTTCAGAGATTTAGTCGTTATTGTCATCTCAGGAAACATGGCGGCATGCAGGCAGACATGACGGTGGAGAGATAGCTGAGAGTTCTACATCCTGTTTGCCGGGCAGGAGGAAGAAAAAGCAAGACATTGTGGCTGGTTTGAGAATTTGAAATCCCAAAGCCCACCCTGAGTGTCACACTTTCTCCAGGAAGGCTACACCTAATCCAAGAAGGCCACATGTCCTCATTTTTTTCAAATAGTGACATTCCATATGAGCTCATAGAACCCATTTTTTTTTTTTTTATTCAAACAACCACATTGTACTCCCTGGCACCCATAGGCTTGCCATCACATCATCATGCAAAATGCATTTTTTTCCAAATTTAAGAGACTCATAGTATATCACAGTCTTAACACTCTTTACAAGTCCAAAGTTCAAAGGTTCTTCAAAAGCTCATGGTAGTCTCTTAATTGAAACCCCCTTATAAAGTAAACATCAAAATCAAAAAGCAGATCACAAACTTCCAACAGACAATGGTTTTACCATTCCAAAAAGTTGAAAAGGGAGCATAGTGAAGAGGCACTGTGCCAAAACAAGACCAAAACCCAGCTGGGCAAATTCCAAACCCTGCATGCCCATGTCTGATGTCAAACTGCTTTTCAGATCTCCAACTCTTTTCAGCTTTAATGATAGCAACATAATTCTCTCTCTTGGGCCAGTTCTACTCCTAGTTAGCAGCTTTCCTTGGCAGGTATCCATGGCTCTGGCACCTCCAACATATTGGGACCCTGCAAGGCAATCCAGGATTCACTTTTACAGCTTCACACATTTGCCTCTCTGGGCCTCCATGCAGGGACACCCCTGACACATGTCTGGTCTCTGCAGCTTTCCTTAGACGAAGAGGGAGATTCCACATTCCTTTTGTTGTTTGTATCCTTGACTCTAAAACCAGAAACACATGGCTGACTGTAAAGTTCTTCTTCTTGCTGGGCCTGTAAAATAGCCCCTCATTCAAATATATTTTCACCAGCCTTCTGTTTTTGATGGTTTTCTTTACTTTCTAAGATTGGCTTCCTGGAACTTGCCATGTAAATAAGGTTGTCCTTAAACTCACAGATCCACTTGCCTCTACCTCTCAAATGCTGGGATTAAACACATGCACCAACACACTAGCCCTAAGCTTTTCTTTAATTTCTTTTCATAAATTGGAAGCTTCCCTGAGTGGGGTCTTTCCCTGAGGTCACCACTTCCTTTATTCCACTTACATCGGGTTTTTCTTTAACCTGTTTATCTACTTGAACATAGATTTAGCTCCATTACATTTCCCAAACTCTACCCTTTTGACTTTTTACTTGCTCAGCTTGCTCCTTTTCATTACAGATCTGCATAAGACTGGTCACCAATAACCCCATGACATAGTCATATTAGGCTGTTTTGAAATGTCTTCTGCCAACACCATTAATGCAAAACTTTTCCATTTTGCCTCAGGCAGACTTTTTATACTAGGGCAATGAAGCAACCACGTTCTTTACACAGGAGCAACCTCTCAGCCACGTTCTATTATTCTTCCCCTCTGAAGACCCTTGAGCCAGGTCATGATAATCAACATTGATCTCAGCACCACAGTCGTCCCTGTTCACACATAATGTGAGTGGGACATTAAATCCTGCTTGAATCCATCAACTGCTTTCTTAATACAAAACCCCAAAGTACACATTCTGCCAACAAACACCATTGTCAGGCCTGTGACAGGAATACCCTGCTCCCCAGTAACAGCTTCTATCTTAGTTGATGTTCTGATTCTGTGAGGAGACACCATGACCTCAGCAACTCTCATAAAGGAAAACATTTAATTTGGGGTTTGTATACAACTGAAAGGTTAAGTCCATTATTGTCATGGCAGGAAGCACATAGTGGCACACAGGCAGACATTATGCTAGAGAGATAGCAGAAAGTTCTACGTCCTGATCAACAGGCAGTAAGGAAAAAGAGAGACACTGGGCCTGGCTGGAGTATTTGAAATTGCAAGGTCCACCCCCAGTGACTCATTTCTTCCAAAAAGGCCATACCAATTCTAACAAGGCTGCAGTACTCAATTTTTATTAAAAGTAGTGCCACTATCTGTGTGCCTATAGGGGCTATGGGTGTGAAGAGCCATCATGACCAAGGCAACTCTTATAAAAGAAGGCATTTAACTGGGGGCTTTCTTATAGTTTCAGAGAGTTAGTTCAGTGTTTTCCTGGTGGGGATTATGGTGGCATATAGGGAGGTAAGGTACAAGGGGAGTACCCGATAGTCATATCATGATTTACAGACAGAAAAAAAAAAAAAAGGAGATGGTTGCTGTGTGGGCACATGAAAACCCAAAGCCCACTTCAAGTGAAACACTACCTCCAACAAGGCCATACTTCCTTATATTCCCAAACACTTCACCACCTGAGGACCGAGCTTGCACATATATAAGCCTGAGGGGACACTGTGGCCCACGAATTTCCTTCTATGTGCACATCTTCCCTTTGTGGATTCCCTTTCACAATGAATCAACCAGCAGTCAGCCAGGAATGAGATGAACTTGGGATAAGGCTTTCCAGGGATCCTGATCTTCATCAATTACATCTTCTTAATCATTTCTACAATGCATATTTAAATAAGTATTAAAATTCTTTTTTTTTTTCTAACTTTTTCCTGGTGTTTGGGTGGAGTAGTGAATGTTACAAATGAAGAATTGTCCTTCCTCAGTTTCTGTTTTAGTGGGGATAACTTATGGCCAGTATTCTCCACCTCCAAAATGGGTTAAACCATGAAAGTTTTAAACTGTGGAGGAAGTAAACTGCATATTTGCAATGGGATCTTGGAGTATAACATACAAAGATAAGGTCTTTTGTTTAGGAGCATGGAAAATCCAAAACCATGTTACCCCAGTTATTTAGATTCTACTGGGACCATCATCTGGATGGCATCATGGTGAGAGGGCATGTGTGAGGGTTCACATGGTGAAACAGGAATTCAGAGATAATTCAGGAGTCATACCTCCTCTTTTGTAGCAACTGTTTTCATGGGAAGTAGCTTACTCCACAGCACGTTCTACAAATGCCCTTGACATCCCTATCCCTGTTATTTGAACACATGTCCTCCTACAGATTTCACTCACCCCTGTATTCTCTCTTGTCTTACTTACTCTTCTGTTGATGTGAAAGGAAAAGCCCACCATGATCAAAAGCAACTTTCAGAGGAAAAGTTTTAGATAGCAATCTATCTTTGAGACCGGTAATGGAAGAAACTGAAATAGGGCAGGAACGTGGAGCCAAGAGATGATACAGATGTCATGAAGGAGAGCATGAATTTTTCCGGCCCAAAGTTCAAATACAAGCATAATCCTCTCAAAAGGGAAGAGGAGGGGTGTGTGTGTGTGTGTGTGTGTGTGTGTGTGTGTGTGTGTGTGTGTGTGTGTGTGTGTGTTGTGGGGTTCAGAGCCTGTCATAGCACTATTACTAATGGAGAAAAGGGTTTATTTCACTTAACTTTCATTATCACAATCTTATTATTGAAGAAATTCAAGGCAGGAACCCAAGGCAGGACCTGGGGGCAAAAACAAAATTAGAAACAAACAGGCATTATTCCTTTAGTGCTTCCACATGAGTTCCTGACTCCAGGCTCCTGCTTTCAGTTCTTGCCCTGACTTACCTTTAAAATGGTCCTTTAAAGACTAACTTATCTTATCATTGATTTAAAATGTTCATGTTTGTCTTTGCATGTGTGTGTTGATATTGCATATGCATACCAATAAAACATGCAGACACCAGAGGAAGTTATCAAGTGACATCCTCTATTGCTCTCCATCTTAATTTGGGGAGAGGGTATCCAGTGAACCTGGGGCTTGATTTTTCAGTTGACTGGCTGGTATCTTCTGGGATTCACTTGCCTGCTCTACCCAGTCCTGAGGACATAGATGTTACAGTTAATTGTATCTGTTTGGCCTAGGAAGCCAATGACTGACACAAAGAGACTGAAATGTAATTCAAAGCTGCAAGCACTAAGATGGGCAGAATCTAAATGGCTACAAATCTATCAATAAATTAAAATAAACTACTTTCATCCTCATAACCTACATATATCCCAAGCACTTGCCAATCTGATTCTTCCTGGGTAGCTTCTCCCGCGCAACTATCCCATCAACATCAATAGTCAACTCTTAACTGTCAACTCCCGGCTCCTCCCCTCTCCCGGAAGCCCTGCCCTCCACTTCCTTCTGCCCAGCTGATTGGCTACACAGCGCTTTATTGACAGTTGTTACATCAACTCAAGACATTCCTCCACACATAGGCACCCACAACCATGCCCAGCTACTTCAGTGGGGTTTTGAACTCAAGTCTTCTTGCTTTCACAAGAAGCACTTTTGCTTACTCAGAAGTTTCCCCAGACCAGAAAACATATTTTTTCTCAGATCCTTAGTCCCTATCCTCATGCAGTGCTTTAGTTTTCTTCTAGAAATTCTTACCATCTAAAATGAATTATATTCTGGAAACATCATCAATGATAGCTGATAGGAATAATTCTCATTATAGAGTGATTGTAATTGAAGGTCATTCTCATCACTGCTAAAGGAACTTGCATGGTATTTACAATTCAAAGCCCTACA
>NC_067159.1:15966107-16071107 GCF_903995435.1 Acomys russatus
CAAAGATGTAAAGATATGTTTTAGGAACTTCTGAATAACTCATTCCATAGCCGTTCAAACCAATCTTTCCTTTAGGAATTGTAGACTTAAGTGGAGGCTAAATCCTCCCGAGCAGTTGTGGTAGACACACTGGTTAGATGACATAGTGCTGAATCCATTGAATTCAGAGGCTGAGTAAACCAAAGGTAGATTCCAAAGGCACTGGAATCTTACTCCCCTTTTCTTTTAGTATTGCCATGGATTCAAGACTTGATTTTAAGCCATATCGTTTATGGTTTCAGGTGATTCAAAAGAACAGAAAAATAGAAAGTGTGAAGAGGACTCAGGGGGTACGAACACTTGACCTGTACATGTCAATTATTACAAGCACACTTATAAACACACACATGCATCATAGACACTAATGTGTTAAAATACAATAATAAAAAGCAGGCAGGGTGGTGATGATGTGCACCTTTAATCCTAGGACTTGGAAAGCAGAAGCAGGTGGATCTCATTGAGGTCAAGGCCAGCCTGGTCTACAAAGAGAATTCAAGACATCCAGGGCTACACAGAGAAACCTTGTCTCAAAAAATGAACAAAGAAAATACAGGCATATTGATGAAGATGTAAAGTAGATAGCCATACTAGCTGTTGCCTTAAAAAAAAAAACTTTATACCATGTGTGTATTATCAAATGCAGCTTGAGAGATACAGATGGTCCCTGTGAACATTGTGTGATTGTGATACACAGTGTTGTGGATAATTTTTGTAGTAGTTTCTTGAAACTAACATAAAATGTGTCATTATGTTTGTTTTGGCAAAATCTGATTTTCTCGATTTGTTTCCTCAAATCACAGAAGAGAAAAGTCAAATAAACTGAACGGAACCAAAATGACTTCATTTTATTCAAGGCAGTTACAGAGACTTAACAAAAACCAAAAGATTAAACATCCACACCCTGGAAGTCTGTGACAAATCACCAAGCCAGGAATCACAACACATCGCTGCCAGTCTTTCTCTTGCCTTCAGCGAACCTGTCTTCCTATAACCCTCTTCTTGCCTTTAGGTTCACTGAAATGTTCCTAGTCCTAAAACAGAACCATCCCACTCAAAGCTTTATGCTTTGCCAGAACAAAGCTTCCTTTTGGTATAAGAGAAGCTCTGAAAGGGACACACGCTCTGATATATCTCCTTGTACATTCATAACTTTTTGAAGCAGACAGTTTCATAAAAAATTAATTGATGATCTGTAATACAATATGGATGGTGAAGATAAAGAACCAAGCATACATATTCCTCAATTCTCTTTATTTAATATGTACAGAGCTAGGAAACCTATGCAGACACACATTACTATCCACCTCAGAGTAAGAAGAGATGAAATGTCCTAAAATTTGTTCCTGATGATCCTCACAATTTCATGCACATACTAAAACCCACTGAACAGTTAACTTTGCGTGGATGAGTTGTGTTGTATATAAGATATATCTAGGTTTGTCTGTTTGCAAACAGTCTTCTTGGGTAGCCCAGGCTATCCTCAAACTCACAAAGATCCTACTATCTCAGCATGCTGAAAAGAGGATTATAAAAGGTAGTACCACATCCAGCTTTGCAAGATATAACTTTAATAAACCTTGAAATTTAACTTCTGCCTTACATGAATCAGGCCACAAGGCACATTCAATCAATATTTAGTATCATAAATTCAAGAACTGTTTTTTTAATTTATTGTTGAATTTTCACCACTCCCAAACTATGCCTGACATAAGTTGTACAATCGACAACCATCTAGTAAGTGGTGTTTTATATTAAATCAGGAATAGAAAATCGGGTGGCTTCAAGCTTAAGGTCATTTCAGACTCTTTCCTTTTGCTGATCTTTTACTTTTCTATCCGACACCAGTCAGCAGTAAAAGAGAAATAATGTCTTCACCGTCTTGGTAAACATTACCTGTAGGTAACAATTGAAACCCATGCCTGAGATTGTCAACGAAGCTAAGCATGTGCCAGATGAAAGAAGGGAGAGCCTTGGACACCACTGAGAATTGTGCTATCAGGACTCTGAGGGTGTATACACAACCTCTGTTGTGGGAAGCCATATGGAGCGTTGTCTTAAAGACTTAGAGTAAGTCGGGAGAGCAAGCTTTATGGCTGTCTGTTTTCTGTCTTAAATTCCAGCCTGCTTGTTTTATTAGATATGATTAGAATATGATTGTCTTCTGTTTGAGGCCCATGCCTCTGCTGCTCATGCTGTGGCTTTCTCTCAGTGTTTTGCCTAGGGTAAGTCTAAGGATATGGGCCCTGCTTCAGAAAGCCCCCATCCTACTGCTGCCCTTCAAATTATTTCACCTCACAACCTACTCCTAGTGTTAAATGCTAATTTGTTTAGGGTCACTGTACTTAGTTGGATATATGGTCTTTAGTTAGACTTTTTCTATTATGCATTTAATTCTTAATTTAGGGTTGGGGGTCTCTTGGTTTTCTCTCCTAGTCTCTATGACCTGGATGTACCTGATACAGGTTTTTTATTTGTCTCAGTTTATATTTGGGTATGTCCTTCTCTCTTTCTCTCAGAAGCCTTCTCATGCCCAGGAAGTTGAATTCAAACCTGATGTGCATTTTGTCTACGCACAGTTATCATAGATACTGCAGATCAACTCTATTAATCTCATCAAGGATCACAACCTTCAACCTGGCTTTGTTCGCCAGTTAGAGTTACGCAATTGTAGAGTTATTTTTTTTTATATTTTGGTAGGCTCTGAAAATGTGATTAGAAAGAGCAAAGCTCATGTAGTATAACAAACTTGATTGGGCTGGAAAGATAGCTCAGTGGTTTATTGACCTTACTACTCTGGCAAAGGATCAGGACTCTGCTCCCAGGCCCCACATGGTGACTCAGACCTGCCTGTAATTCTAGTTCCAGGGTATCCAATGCTGGGGATACCACTGTGGGCTCCTGCACACATAGTGCATATATACACAAGCAGGTGTGTGTGTGTGTGTGAACTATGTTAATATATTAACACTTCAAAACTCAAGCTGTAGGAAGCTAGTGCTTTAAAATACTATGGAATAAGTTATTACAGAGCTAAGTAACTTGCATATTGGATGTTGTTTAAAGAAGAATATTATAATTAGATAAGTAAAATATTATAAGCTATGAACATATTGATTTTAATTAAATACTATTTTTTCAATAAATATATTTGATTCAGTAATTAGTATACTAAACTTATATGGGAATGAGAAAATAATTGATAGCTAAAAGAAGAAAATATAAGAGCTAATCTAGAAAGTCTGGTTAAATTGATCACCAAGCCTATGAAGAAGTAAAGATAGAAGGAGAAGATGTTGACATAAGTCAGGAAACTCCAGAGACCCATCCCTGCTGCACTTTTGATGGTACATTCTCTCCACGCCAGGCTTGGTTTGTGGGGGATGGCGGCTGTTAGTGTGCTTTAGTGTCCTTCATGCTGCCAGTTGATTTGAAGCACCTTACAGGACTGGGCCTGGGGCAGAGATATCTTTGGTGGTGCAGGAGCACAGGAGCAAAAAAAAAAAAACAAAAAAAAAACTGGCTCAATTGTTCTTGGTAGATTTTTTTTTTATTGCTTGGCTTTCTCAACTTAAAGATTGAAGTGTTGGGACCATGGTAATAATGTTCTAGCATCCTCAATGTTTTTGTTTGTTTGTTTGGTTGGTTGGTTGGTTGGTTGGTTTGGTTTAGTTTGTTGACACGGCCATTATTATTCCTTCTGGAAGAGTTTGTCTTCGAATTATTTTCCAATGTATGTCCCAAAATGTGTGAGGACTTTCATTGTCTTTGTACAGGTGAAAAGGGGACAGGCAAATCAACTCAGTAGCCATTACATTACAAAAGCTTCTCTTTGACAAAGTTGTCAAGGATTTCATGGTTTCTAGGTGTTAACTTCAATGAGGGACTGGAAAAAATTGACTATAAAAATGATTTTTTAAATTTTAGGCCAGTTTATTGAAATTTATTCAGTCTAATTAGTTACCTGTTTAGTGGGAAAACTTAAATTGCCATAAGCATTATGTATCCCTGAATACTCCAGCTCTACCATTTTACTCTAATATAGTCTTCTAAAAGAGAAACACACTTTTCCAATTTGCATGGAATGCAGAATACTGAGAAACTATTCTGAAGATAGATAAGGTTAAGAAAAGACTGAGGTGTGAAAAGTCCATGTAATTTTCTTACTATGGCTGAAATATAATAAAGTGAGGAAAAGGAAAACTTACACAGTCCTGGGTCTGCCTTCTGTAACTACTTTTTCTGATCTCTGAAAACAAGTAAGCAAGTCTTGCTGAGAGCTGTTCATGCTGCACAGGCAACACATCCAGCTTCTGTTGCCCCAGGAGACGTTTTGTGGCCAATTTTACTCTGTCATCACAATATTGAGCTGTCAATGACTACGTCTCATGTTTGCGGTGAACTACATCACGAAGACCACATTGATGGAAAATTTAAGGCACAGCCCTGTTAGTTTAGATATCATGAGTGGTCACAGCACAAAAAAAAAAAAAAAAAAAATCTGCAAGATGCATAAATACTAATTTCAGGATGTTAAAAGCAGAAGAAACTTTCAATTAGCTCATGTTTTTTATGTTTTTTAAATTAAAAAAATACAAAGTGTGTGTGTGTGTGTGTGTGTGTGTGTGTGTGTGTGTGTGTGTGTGTGTGTTACTTACATGCCTGGACATGTGGAGGTCAGAGGATTACTTTCAGAAGAAGTTCTTTCTCTCTTTCCAGTACTTGGGTTCCAAGGATCAAACTCAGGTTGTCAAATGTGGTGGAAAACATTTTGACTAACTAAATTCTCTTGCCAGCACTTATGTTATTTTTAAATATTAGAATGTAAAGGTCTGTGATAATAACAATATTGATTGCATAGGCATAACATAAAAGAAAGCAGTTATCAATTTTAGGTGAAAATAACTCTGGATTCTGACACTACTATACATTGTTTTAGCTCTTTGCAAATGAGATAAAAATTTAAGTATTCACTCAGTTGCAATGAAAGAATTCATCTAAAAATATTTGCATATTATGTACCTCATGTGACCTAATCAACCCTGTAGCTAAATGATTCCAAAGTTAATTCAACCTCCAAATCTCTTTTTATATTTTAAGATGAGTAGAAGAGACTGCTAAATAAATCAAATCATTCTTTACTTGTCTTGTATTTTTATGAGACAAAATATATACTGAGCACATAGATACATGATAAAGTTTCTTTTGTAGGACAATAAGAAATAGCAAGAACTCTGGTGCCTCACATTTGTCCATGTCCCCTGGAGGGGGAGACCTGGTGGCACTCAGAGGAAGGACAGCAGGTTACCAAGAAGAGACTTGATACCCTATGAGCATATACAGGGGGAGGTAATCCCCCTCAGGAACAGTCATAGGGGAGGGGAATAAGGGGAAAAGGGGAGGAAGGGAAGAATGGGAGGATATAAGGGATGGGATAACCATTGAGATGTAACAAGAATAAATTAATAAAAAATTTAAAAAAAGAAATAGCAATTCATTTGCTATTATCTCCATGTATATTTCCAGTGAAATATGAATGTACATGAAGCTTTAATTAGCAATAACTGTGATTTCAGAACCAACATGAGGGTAAAATGAAAGTGGTGTCTAGCCTAAATCCCAAATTACTGTCGCATGTGAATGGAGTAGTCGCTATCACTTCTTTTAAAATCTTTCCAACTACTCTAAGATGTGCAGCATAGTATTGAAAAGACTCTATCTTTGGGACCCGAATATAGTGTGAAGGGAATATGAATGTAAAGATTTTAGGTTAAGGGAGTTTAAATTATGCACAATTGTTCTATTTTTTTAGATGACATAAAAAATGATGCCACTGAATTAAATTGATTAAATCAATGCATACATCAAAATAACCCTATGATGCGATCTGCCTTGGCTGAACAGTTGCATCTATCTAATTTTATTTGGTGTCCTGAGTATAGAGCCAAAGTAGTGTGTTTGTTCCTCTTCCTGTTACTGTGATAAAAATAGTCTAACAAAAGCATCTTAAGGGAGAAAAGCAATCTTTTTTGCCTCACAGCTCAAGAAGCATGGAATGAATATTGCTGGTGCTCAGCTTGCTTCCTCTTTCTTATGTAGTCTACAACACAAGCCCAGGGCACGGTACTTCACAAAGCTAAGTTGTGTCTTCCCATCGCCATTACGTTAATCAGCATAATCTCTCACAGACATGCCTATAACCTAAACTAATCTATCAAACCCCTGACAAAGCACAGAGGTTTGTCTCCTAGGCAAGAGCCTGTCAAATTGATGAACAGTATGAGCACAACCCAACACAATTAGTTACCCTTCTTACTGCTGTGATAACATATTTGATGAAACTATGAGGAATGTTTCTTTCTGCTTATAGTTGTGACTCATACAGCTCATTGTGACAAAGAAGTTTTCGTAAGGGATGGAGAGATGGCTCAGGGTTAAGATGGCTGCCTGCTCTTCCAGAGTAACTGGTTTTCACTCCCAACACCCACAGAGAAGCTCACAACCATATGAAACAGCAGTCGCAAGGCCTCTTCTGGCCTCTGATGGTACTGCTTGCACATGGTGCACAGAAGTCTTGGTAGGAGGAGCTAGAGGCAACTCTCCACATAGCATCAGCATTCAGGATGCAGAGAGTCATGAATGCTTCACCTACTTTCTTCTATTTATTAAGTCTGGAACTCCAGACCATAGAACGAGGTTTCCACCTCAATTAACCTAATATAGACAAACTGTTATCGGCAAGTCCAGTGATTATTTGCTTAGACACTAATACATCCCATCATAGTCATAATCTAGATTAGCAGCACAACTGTTTTCTATGCTGTGACTATTGAAAGAAATACTCCAACCAGCAGAGATCCATAACAGTTTGCAAGCTTCATTGTCTGTGGTAGTGTTGTCTTTGGTATGTACCCAATAATACAAATAGCAAATATCAACAACAATTGAATGGAATTCCACTCTTTATTTATTTTTTAAATTTTTTTATTAATTTATTCTTGTTAAATCTCAATGGTTATGCCATCCCTTGTATCCTCCTATTCTTCTCTCCCTCCCATTTCCCCTTACTCCCCTCCCCTATGACTGTGCCTGAGGGGGACTTCCTTCCCCTTTATATGCTCATAGGATATCAAGTCTCATGAAAGTCTTCACTTACCAGGAAACTGGGACAGAGGGGAGGGCATCATATTGGGACTCTAGATGAGAGAAGCATGGGAGAATAGCTAAGTAGAAGGATCCAGAGGGTCCTAGAAACCTACAAGAAGAACATTATGATAAGCAGATTTGGGCCCAGGGGTCCCGCTCAAACTATGGCACCAGCTATGGACAATACAGGCTGTAAACATCAAACCCCTACCCAGATCTAGTCAATGGACAGAACATTCTCCACAGTTGAGTGAAGAATGGGGTATGACTTTCACACGTACTCTGGTGCCTCATATTTAACCATGTCCCCTGAAGGGGGAGACCTGGTGGCACTCAGAGGAAGGATAGCAGGCTACCAAGGAATTCCACTCTTTAAAAAAAGAAAGAAAGGAAAGAAAGAAAAGAACATTTGTGCCAATTATTTTTTAACCCATCTATTCTTGTATAACATGTAGTTTTGTAGTCATGTGGCCCACTAACCAGTAATAACATCTGGTAATTACTTATAAATAGAAATTGGTGGGTCACATTTCTGATCCATGATTGGAATTTGTGTTATAATTTTATTTCTTGGTGTTTTATTTGCTCATCAAAATTTGAGATGCTTGACACGAGGAATCTGATAGTTAGTGGTCAGATAGTTCCTTACATTTACCCTGTCCAAGACTACAGTGAGTTTAAAGTGACTCATCAACCATTCTTTCTTCTTCCGTATTTTTTTTATATTGAGATATTATTATCATCAAGTAAACAAACTCTAAGTGTTCAATAAATGTTTATTCATATATACATGATAAAATGTAACAAGAACACCAGGTTATAGAAAACTATACATAAATTTTATTGCTATCTGTTGAGAGCAGTTATTAGGAAACAAAAAAGTAATTACGACTTTAGTTTTAGGAAACACTAAATACAGAGAAACAACTCCTAAAGTATAAATATTTTATATAAAAATAGCATTAATGAGGGAAACAAATTGAAAATTCTACTGTTGACATTACAAAGATATTCATTCTAACAGAAATTGTTAGAGTGTAAGATGTTCCTCAACATTCCAGCAGATAGCAGGCTACCAAGATGAGACTTGATAGCCTATGATCATATGGAGGAGGAGGAGGTCCTCCTCAGTCACTGATATAGGGGAGGGGAATAGGGTGAAAGTGGGAGGGATGGAGAAATGGGAGGATACAATGGATGGGATAACAATTTAGTTGTGATCTGAATAAATTAATTAAAAACAAATTGAGAAGATTGATTAGATTTAAAAAAAACATTCTAGCAGAGTACATAGTCAAACACTGAGATGACTACTGTGCAAGTTCAAATATAGAGGCAATTTTATGGAAGAAAAGTGGAGATCTGGAAGTCAAAAGATTTTTTAAAGATAGTGTACAGTTAAGATATCTTGGTGTTTCCTCAAATATTTCAATAATACAATATTGAAATATTTTCAAATTATAATATTTTCAAAATATAAAATCCATATAAATCATCTGACTTATGGCAGAGGTGACACTAAGAAATAGTACCATATTTTTGTTTTAACTGAAAAAACGTTCTGGACATCTGAGTATGAAGTAAGAGGCTTCTGCCTCTTCTACATGACATTAGCTACTGATGAACTAAGAGGGATTGTCTTCAAGACCTGAGAACCAATAAATTAAAAAAATATAAGAGTATCAAACCTAAGACATTTTAAATGTTTACTAAAATAATATTAGATTGTACGTATTAAATCATGTTATAATACAGAAGTTCCATGCTATATCTGTAGTCCACATGGAACTTATTTCCAGGCTCAAAAGTGTTTTTCTACTTCACATTTTAAAAAAGGCAAACGAGTGAACAAGATCTTTTTAAAGTGGTTTTATACGTGCTTAATAAACATATTTAGTGTGTTTAGCCTCCTAAGTCAAGGAAATGCAAGTTAAAATTACAATGAGACAATTCAACACTCTGATCAAAAAGCTTAAGATAGAAAATGCTGAGATGTCCACATACTGGTAAAAATGCAGCATTAGATCTCAGATAATACACAAAATGTAAGTGAATATAACCCCAGTGAAAAGACTTTATAATAAGACACAATGTGTCCCAAGCTCCCATTCATTATCTTACCAACAGGCAAGAACTACAAATTTCATCTTCAAAAAGGTTAAAACATGAATTGTGGTTTCTAAATCATAATTGGTATGAGTGACTACTGTCAATTAGAACTTACAGTTGGTTAGATTGAAACATATACCTGCAAGAAAAGGATACTCTATAAAAATTGTAGAAAAAAAAATCTAACTAGACAATGCTACTGAAAATTAGAAAGGAAATCCTGATGATTATATTTCTCTCTTACTTGGTATTTTTCATTCTCACCAGTGAATACTATCAAACAAGCATAATCCTAGACCTGTAATAATAATCAACTGACCAGCAGAGAAAATGACAGGAAAACATACTAGTGGCTCTTTAACAATCCTATTGAAGACACTATTTAATAGATTAGCCAAACTGGTTTTGGGTGGTTCCCACAGTTATGGAGACCAAGGTTGAGCTTGTGGAAAGAGTCTATGTGAACCTTTCAAAGTATCCCAGCCTTTACTCAGACCTCAAAGAATTTCCACAAGGATCCAAGGAATTTGAGCACCAACTGAAAAATAAATCACAAAACCTTCTGTATGGGAGGTTTGTCTTTCAAAATTGCTCTAGCAGTCACTAGACAGAGAGCTAGGATCAGTGTTAGGACCTGACTAAATGCCTGTGCTTTGTGGGGCTTCTGTCAAATGATCACTAGATTAGAGATCCAGAACGTTCAGCATCATTGAAGCTAGGTGAACATCTGGAATTGCTACCATGACTTGAAATTCAGCATAGCCAAGCGTGCTCAGTTTCTAGTTACCAAAATGTTACAAATGTTGAATAGAAAGTGTGACATGCCTCCCTCTAGTTCATGTGTTTAGTGTATACCTGAAGACTGATAGTTCATTTGACTCTTTTTCCAAAAGAATTTATAATTCTCTGTTACTTGTTTTCCTTTCTTTCTTTCTCTTTTCTTCACCCTCTTTCCCTCCCTCCCTTTCTGAACACATTTTATCTAATAATTAACTATGAGATGAGTCATTACCATAACAGTGATTATGTAGCTTTCAAAGACTCAGTCTGATCTTATATATTTGAAGGTAGGCTTTAAAATCAGTGATAATAACTCAAATGGAAATGATGTTGTAATGTTATCGCATACAAAATACAACAAAGTAAGACAATTAATTATATTTTGCTAATAGAATAGTGTTATTAATGATAAACATCTTAAAATTTTGTTAAATCTTTTAAAAGACTCAAAACTATATGTCTTTATAGCTTTATTGGAGCTAAAATGTTATATTTGCATGAGCAAATTTAAACCTTCAAAAGAAGGCTGTGAACTACAGTAGTTACTTGGTTTCATTACCAAATGTGTATCTGAGAACTATGTTAAATTATAGTAATGTTTTGATGTTGCTTCAATTCAAACTGAATTTAATGAATAGCTTGAGCTATGTGAAATTTGGTGTATGATTTTATTAGTGGGGAAATTAATAGCATAAAGGTAAAGTTGGAACAGAGTTTACTTTTTCTGGTTTTTTTGTTTTGTTTTGTTTTTATTGCATTTATTTACTTGTGGGGGCCAGGCACATGGGGGTTAGAGGACAACTTGTAGCAATATTTGGTTCTATTCTACTACTAAGTGGTGGTCTGGGGATCAAGTTCAAGCTGTTACACTTAGCAAAAAAAAAAAAAAAAAAAAAAAAAAAAAAAAATCCTTTACTTGCTGAGTCATCTTACTAGCCTTGTTTAACTGAGACATATTTACATATATTTACATATAGTAAGTATATACTATATATGCATTCACATATTACATATCTAAAGAAAATTTATTAGATTGGCTTACAGGATGCATTCTGGGTAGTCCAACAATAGTTCTCACACCCGGGAAAACCAAAAACCCTATTACTTGCTCAGTTCAGGGGGCTTAATATCCCAGCAGACCCTGTCCATCCCAATTGCTGCTTAGTTCAGTCTGTGTTGGCAGGCAGAAGAAGCTGGTTCTCCTAGTAATAAAGAAATGCAGTAGTGGGAGCCACAAGTTAGAGGAAGTTGCCAGCAGAGTGAGGTCAGACAGACCACAGACCGAAAGCAAATCTTTCTTTCAGGTTCTTTAATCTGGGCTGCCACCAGAAGGTGCAGACAAACTTAAGGAGGGGTCGTCTCACTTCAAATAGTTCCATCAAGAAAATTCCTCATCTGAGGGCTTAGCAGCCTGGCTTTCTATTGAGTCCAGATTGAGGAAAGCTGATTACCAAGAGTTACCATCATTCACAGTCTCATATTTTAGTCCAGGCTATCCCAGAACTCATGGCAATCTGCCTCCTTCAGCCTCCTCAGTGCTAGAATAATAGGCACATGCCACCACACTCAGTAGTTTAGTCTACTGTATAAGCAAAAAAAAAATATGAAAAAAAAAAACATGTTAACTTGCTGCTTTGCTTCAGAACACCACAAATACTCATCATTGCCACATAATTTTGGCCTGAATATTAAAAAAAAAGAATAAAAAGTCAAAAGTCCTTGAAAATTCCAAAGTCATGCACCGTACTGCTCCAACACAACATTCCATGTCCAAAGCTTTGTCATCTGTTATGTCTAACTTCCTTTCTCAGAACAACAGTACCTTACATTGAACACCTAATAAGGAATAAATACAATTACATGAGTTGATTGTGCGATTTCTCATCTTCTAATGCT
Source organism: Acomys russatus (assembly GCF_903995435.1). Taxonomy (NCBI): domain Eukaryota; kingdom Metazoa; phylum Chordata; class Mammalia; order Rodentia; family Muridae; genus Acomys; species Acomys russatus. The sequence continues at coordinate 15,978,075 of NC_067159.1, forward strand.
ATTAACAGCACGGAAATAGTCATTTGGGTATGAGGAACAATAACAAAACAAAGGTCTTAATGTTTTTCTAAAGTGAAGGTTAAAGCTATCTGCTTTTATTAGATTTTCATGAGATGTTTACTAAGATGACATTTTCAGTCCATTTTTGGAATGTTGTTAATTCCAGATTTACTTGTGTGGAATGCAAGATTAACAACATCCCTGAAAGCATAGGAAAACGCACTTTCCAGTCATATGTTGTTCGGAAAAGAACAACAGATGTTACGTTTAAGAATTTGCAACCCAGCAAGCCAAGCCATCCACCACTTCCTCCTTCAGTAATTTATTTATTGATGTCTTAACATTGGAGACCAATAAATGCTGATTTATTACAAGACAATACTGAATGATGTGTTGTGTAAAAATGTGACTGGTATTTCCTTATCATGTTGCTAATATGTGAGGTCTTCTATACTCTTCCCGTTTGTGAGTGGAGTTGGTATTTTCAATCTGATAGATTAAACTTTGTTATTTCAAGACTCATCATTCACTTAATTTTTCAAATTACCTTTTATTTGGAACAGAAGTCAAGTAGCGACTGAGGGAAAAAGCATCACACCAAGATGAAGAGACCATGCTCTCTCCTGCTGCTTATTTGCCTACAGCGTATTTTCTGATCCAGTTGGAGGCTGTGGAGAGTGAGCTGTGGTAGACTCATTAGGGAGGATTATAGCAATCCAGCTTGGAAAATGGGATATAGCTTCCTTGCCAGCTGGAGATGAAAGATGCTTCTAGTTCTTATGGCAATCAAAGTTCAGAAACATTAAACCAAACCAAAAATGGAGTTCTGGTAGACCACTTTTCCCCCTGGAAACTAGTAGGCAAAGTTTCCTTTTACTGGAGAGCCTGCATTTTCTTGATAGTTTAGCAAAAGATTTTTCCTTAACAAATGTTAACACATCGCTTACTTTGCCCAGGTAAAGTTTGATCCAGCTGATGTCCGTCCATATGTCTACACCCTTTTGGCCTGTTTGTTAGTAAAGTCTTCCAATCACATGAGGGCATATATTGTGCTAAAATGTTTCCTTCTGTCTTATTCTTACAAAATGTATCACAGGCATTGACATTGCTTAGAGAATTTGCTTTTAATGAGATGCTGCATATTTTATGCCAGGAGTTACCTTTTGAAATATTGTTGATTTTTTTTCTATCACTTTCCATTTGAGTTCATCATTTCTGCTTTTAAAAATCTGTTTGTTTAGTTTCATTTTATGTGTATGTGATCACTTTCCTGTGTGTGCATGTTGCTTATGCTTCCTGGTATCTGTGAGGGTCAGAAGAGTGTATCAGATATCCTAGAATGGCAGGGCAAGCAGTTGTGAACCACTGGGAGGGTACTGACATACAAATCAGGACTCTTTGCAAGTGCTCTTAACCACTGAGTATTCTCCACAGCTCATTCTTTCCCATTTGAAGTCTTTGATCCAACATATTTTTCAACACTATACATTCTTGAATACCAAAATAATATTCATTACAAATTATGAAAAGCCTTTATTTTACATGAGTTTTATGGTGATATGTATGTGTGTGTGTGTGTGTGTGTGTGTCTTACAAATTAGTGTGTAAATCACTTCATGTGTGTTTTTTTGTGAGGAGAGATTAATAGATACATTCTGCTGTGTCTATTATGGTAACATTTCATCATTTCTTGTAACTGTTTATTATTAGTATGTTTCAATAAAATCTTTTCACTGGAATTTTTAGATTGTCTCTATTTAGGATGTTCATATAAAATTCAAAAGGTAAATGACAAAATTTATGAAGTTAATAGTTTTAAAACAGAGGCTGACATATAGACATGAGTATCTTTACAAAGATAGATCAATGAAGCTGGGTGTTGGGGCACACGCCTGTCATCTCAGCCAGGGAGACAGAGGCAGGCACGTTTCTGTGAGTTCAAGGCCATCTTGGTCTACAAAATGAGTCCAGGACAGCAGAGACTACACAAAGAAACCCTATCTCAAAAAAAGGACCCTAGGGAGAATGCCTGATTCTCATTCAGAGGGCAAATAAAATAGACACCCAAAGCAGTTGAAGAGAAGGAACAGGACAGGAACCTACCATAGAGGTCCTCTAAAAGATTCCACCCACTGGGGAATGGAAGAAGATGTTTAGACTCACAGCCCAACTTTGGGGTGGAGCTCAGGGTATCTTATGAAAGAGTTGTGGGATAGAAGGTCTTATATGGGATATACCTTCTCCACAATGAGATCAATGGCAGCAACAATTCTGGTTCAGGGTGCAGGGGTGCTACAAAGAATGATGCGCCAACCAACAACTATGAGTGGTGAGGACCTAGACCCCCTGCTCAGATGTACTAGATAGGCAGCACAGTCTCCTTGTGGGTCCCACAATATGGGGAGTAGGGGCTACCTCTAACATGGACTCTGACGCCCACATGTTGATCATTTTCCCCTAGCAGGAGACCTTGCAAGGCCACAGAGGAAGAGGATGTAGGCAGTCCAGATGAGACTTGATAGGTTGGGGTCATGTGATAAGGGAGGAGGGCTTTCCCTTTTTGTGGACTATGGGAGGGAAGAGGATGAAGAGGGAGGGAGGGTGGGACCAGAGGGCAATGAGGTAGGGGCTGCAGCCAGGATGTAAAGTGAACAAATTAAAAATAAAATTAAATAAGATCGACGATTGTTTTCTGTGGTTTTAATAAATAATCAAATCAAGCTTTTGATCTTGATCTTGATTGATAAATGATGTTCATTATAATCATGAAAAATAGAAAAAAAAACATAGCATTTAATACATACTAGGCTTTCCATTATTAAAAAAGATGGGTAACATTATTCTATTTTTAATGTATGTACAACTGAAATTATTTTATTGTAAAATCTAGACTTATAGCTTTCTCATTAAAAAGAAACTTCATTTCATTATTGTTCGGAGTGTTGTTTGATAGATATTTCTAGGAAGTCACTTTACTGTCACGGGTAATTTAGAAAACTTTTCATGTCTCCTGACTTTCTGTGCAGCTCATCTACACACCTCTTCACATTTTTACTTTCAAGGCAACTTACTTCATCAGAGTAACTCACTGGCAATCTTTACTAAGCCACAGGTACTATTCCATGCTGATGTTAACATTTTTGTTTATAAATACAGTGTCCATCAAGAAGAGGACAGGGAGCAAGTTGTCTCACAGTGGTCCAACCTGCTGGGATGTTTGGTATTGCTTGTAGTCGAAAAGAAGGCAACACAGTGACCATTAAAAATATAACTGAATGATCAGAGAGATGAATCAACAGGTAAGTGTACTTGCCACACAAGCAAGAGGAACTGAGTGGTGGAGGGAAAAAAATATTTCCCAAGGTTGTTCTCTGAACTCCACTTGCACACCTTGGCATATGTGTAGCACACTGTCTCATGCCCACCCCTGCCCTCTTCTCGTTTTCTCAGTGTGTGTGTGTGTGTACATAATTCATTTATAGTCAGAAAAAGATAAAAATAATAGTTAACTGTTATTAGTACATGCAGAATTTATTTTGTAAGGTCCTTTAGTTTTTTTAGTGAAATCTAAGACTAAGAATTTAATTAGGTATTGATATAAGTAAATTTGTTTTATTCAATGTGGGTAGAATAGATAACAAGAATACCAATTTATGTGTTATTAATGCTTATTCATATTAGGTGTGTTACATATTCACAGATGTAACATGCAACCAATGAAACCTTCCACTGACAGTCTTCTGTCTGAACTAGGTGGGCATAATTCCATTAATGTGATACCCCTAGATAGATTCATTCCTTAAAATGAAAGCAATAATCTTAAAGGACCTAGAATAGCTTTAATAAAGTAAGTGTGTTTTGGAAATAAATGAGTGTTTTGAATGTGGCCAAATATTTTCCTTTAAGTGCCAAACTTGAGTGAGGAAAAACTCAACTTCAAAGTCAAATTAGTAGATCCTAGATTAAAGAAAGAATGTGGGCTCAGATTAATATCTCTGAAAAGGAATGGCAGTTCTGTGGAAGGGGACTAAGAAGAGTGACAACTACGTGCTGTGTGGAGAGTTCACAGCATTGCCATACAGCTGGAGTATAATTGAAGTGAAACATAGCGAAACACCCCAGAAGTTTCAATCTTAAAAAATACTTACCACCAAACTATGAATACACATCATGAACTGTTAAGTGCAGATCAACTAACGTTTTCCTGGTCCCATATGCGGCACTTTCATATTTTGAAGGTTTTTTTGTTTATTTTGTCTTCATTTTTTATCTTTGTGTTGTATCAACAGATTGCTGTCTTCTAAAATGTATTCTCCGTGTCCATTCACCTCAAAAGCCATTATCCACCCCAAAAGATTAAGTCACCTTTGTTTCCCCCAGTTAAACGAGCTGTCTCACTGAAGCTGTCTTCTGAGAAGTCTGTTTCTCTCACTCTGATGGCTGACAAGGTCTCCATCTCCCAGGCTTTTCTGCCTTGCTCTCTATTCCAGGATCCACAGGTTGTGATTGCCAGTGACCCTGCCAGGACAGATGGGGAAGCTGGACAGGAACGGCAGGCCTGAACAGCTGAATTGCACCAGGCAGTGAGAGCTCAAAAAGAGATAGAAAGGCTTGGGAACAGCATTCCTCTCATACCTTCATATAATGAAATAAAAGCACCTTTTGCAATTAACACTCAGTACTACAAGTAATAACATTTGCAGAATGAAAAGAAGACGTGATGATACAAACATAGGCGGCTTTATTTCAGATCCGATATCTCATTGACCTGAGTGAGTCACGCAGGAAAAACTTCAGATAAAGAAAAAAGAAGTGGTGGTGATTGCACATCATAACTAGTGGCAAGGGCAGTTCAGTTTTAGTGTTCTATTGCTCTCAATCTGACTGGGTGAAAAATACATCCTGTGCTAAATGGTTTTAGAAAACATTTGCTGCTTCCAAAAAGTTTCCAATTGTCCATTCAATGTTCTCCTTAATATAAACTTAAATTAAGACCCCTATTTGTTATTTTTGGGGAAGTGAATAACTCTGCAGTAAAAAACCTAAGCCTTCATTTTGACAAATCAAAACCAGTAATTCCAGGCTGATTGTCTGTTTAGTCTACTGCTTGTCTTTGGAGCAAGCATTTCAAGAACATGTGTCAGTTATTAGCCAGAAAACTACTGTACGCCCGAAATGTGGAACCTTTAGAAATACTAAACTCCTTCTCTGATTACTGCAGCCAATAACCATTTCTAAAGAATATTTTACTACAGTACCGGCAACAAAGATTTTGAACAGATAAACCATCAAGTCTTTCTCTATGTCTCTGCATTTGCCACTTTCAAAGGGAACTGGGGTAACATATGCCTAGGTAAGCCCTTATCACCCTGACTCATGTAGCCTCCAGCACAAACGTCACAGTGGATTTTCTGCTGAAACTACAAGTTTCTCTGACACAGCAGATCAATTTTGGTAATATTATGAAGTCGGAATGCAGGGTGGTTTTTCATAGTCGTGGCAAGTTTCAGCACCCTTATATTAGTAAGGTAATTTCTAGGTCCTTAATGACACATTAAGCAAAATGACAATGTGAGGGAAGTTTTATCATGGAGACTAAGAATTAATGTCCATTGACTTTTTTGGGTCTTAGTTTCTGCTTCTCCTGTCCCATCAGCTCCCACCCCCCTTCTTGTGTTCACCCTTGTGGTAGATTCTCTATTACAATCTCAAGGTCTCAAGTGCTCTTGATTATCACTCTAGGACCACTATTTCAAAAGTGATTATACTCTTAAAAATCATCACTTCCATGCCATAGGATTCTTGATTCTTGGATTAAACAAAAATACATTAATTGAAACAACTTGTAGATTTGAATTTCTAATGAGGATATTGTATTTTATTTGACCTCTCAATTTAGAGTTTATTAGCAATTCAGTTTTTATTTATCACTGATGGAAGTCTATGCATAACAGGATTGGATATATTTTTTCTTTCATTGAAAATATAATTTTTTCATCCAATATATTTTAATTATGTTTTCTTCTTCCTTACTCCTTCCAGTTCCTCCTCATCTTTCCTCTCATTTGGATCCACACCCTTTCTGTCTCTCCTTAGAAAATAAATAGGCATCTAAGGAACAGTAGTAAAATAAAATAAATCAAAACCAAACAAACAGGAATATGATAAAACAATCAAAGAAGGAATTGTAATTTTTCCTTCATGAAATGTGGTAGACTAAAACAACATATTTCCTTAAATTGTTAAGGAAACTAATCACTATTTTTTTTTAAAAAAACTACCTTTTTCCTAACACTCCAGTGAGGTTTTTTCAAATTAAGCCTCACCATGTATAAACTACTCTTTCAAGTATATTCTATAAATTTTGTATTTTTCAATTAACTGATAATTGTCATTGCTGTAAAAAGCAGCCATTAAACTCCTCTGTTAAAATCTCAGGGACATCATGTAAAATCAAAACATTACACAATATACAGCATCATTTAAATAAAATAATTCAGCAGAATTATAGAAATCTAGATTAACTCTACAATATCACTAATATCTTTGTCATTTTCTCATCTTTTTGTAATAGAAAAATAAAATGTCCTAAAAATTTTTACTGATCTCCATAACCATGAAAGAAAACACTAGATAGTTTATTGAAAATGGAAATAAAATAAAACAGAAATAAAATATTGTTATAATGGGTTTAAAATTAATCTGATAAATGACATTAGAGTTTCACTTAATTTGGAAAGAAGTCCCTAAAGATCTGTGATGGGCATAGATTTGTGGTTGATTTAAACCATTACAAAGTTCAGTAATGTAAGGTACCTTGAATGGATAAGATTTAAGGTGAGTATTAACTTCAATACAAATTCCTTATGAAGAAAAATCTGAGGAAAAGTACCAAAAGGTGAGCCTTGGCTTTAATTTTTGCCTCTGAACTTCTTGGTTCTTTCAGCTGACTTTATGCTCCTGAGGCATCCTGGTAATACACTGTAACATAAAACTCATGAGAGCAGAGAGCTTTCTTTAAGTTTTCATATCATAATTGGAAGGTTCCTGGGGCCTCCCCTGGGGCCCCCAAATCAGTGGTTTCCCCTACCCTTCACTGAAGCTGGGTGATACTGCCAACTAATTCTAGGAGTCTATTCAACACTAAATTGAACTATTTGAAATGGGTTTAAGTTTTTCTTAGCAGGAAATTAATTTAAAAGACTTCCTTCGAAGTCTAGCATTGAAGGAAGAAATATCACCTGGACTCTCACTCAACTCACAGAGAAAGCATTGATAAGGAGCCCGCATAGTTTCGTGACCACTGAAGAGGGAAACACAAGCAAGTTTCAGTGTGCCAAGATACACATTCGCTTCATGAGATCTGTTCCCATTATATGTATGCTCATACCCATGTGGATGGACACAGATACAGAGAGAGAGAGAGAGAGAGAGAGAGAGAGAGAGAGAGAGTGAGAGAGAGAGAGTGTTGAAAGAGAACAGTGGTTCCTACCTCAGCACCACAGCTCAGGCTTAAATGGGGCTCTTCTGTGCATTACCACCTTCCTGTGCTTAGGGTCATTAGAGAGTTCCTCAGCAATGTGCTTGGGTGCCATTTTACTCTGTTTGCTTGCTTGTTTTTTCCTCTATGTGTATGCACATGCTACAACACACATGTGGAATCCCGAGAACAATGTAGAGGACTAGCTTATCACATACATTATGTAGTTCCTAGGGATAAAATTCAGATCCTCGGGCTTGTCATCAAGCACCACCTTTAACCCTTAACTATCTCACTGGTTTGGGTATTGAAATTTTAAAGCGGTGGTTAGGACTGCTCCAACCAAAAGGTAACACTTACCCTAAGGCTAAAGTAGATGAAGGTGAGAAATGTGTGCTTTCTGGAGGAAGATATTCCAAGATAGAAAGAATTAAAATCCTGTGAGTGATGCATTCCTTCTAAGTCCAGTGCACATAGGCTGACTTGGGTAGAGCAGAACAAGAGAAACTGACAGCAGGAGAGAAAGTAACAGAGCTACCATGGTTCTGGAAAGTTAGGGCAGTCTAGCAACTAAGCTAACTTTGGTTTTGGCTATAGATTAAATGTGAGGTCATGAGTAGATAAAGGCGGTGTTTTGAGTTGTTTGACAGAGGATCAGTCTGCTCACACATTGAGACTACATGGTGAACTCTTAGTATATTTCAGAAGACAAGCTAATGAGAGACACAGAGCAATGTGAATTGTTTACTTAATATCTTAATATTACATGCACAGATATGATTTTATGATCTTTACAATAAGACATTGGCATAAATTATGCTGAGTTTAATATTGCTTACCAAACCTTTCTTACAAAAGCTATGTGAAATTTCTCTGTATTACTTATACAGTATGAACTGCTTTCAGAATTTAATTTATTACATTTTAAAATTAATGATAGCTTCACTTATTTTCTATAGGTTATTTTCTTATAATAAGGATGATTATTAAACTACCACAGATTTGGGGCTAGAGCGAATACTCAATGTTTAGGAGCATTTACTGCTCTGAGGACCAGAATTTGGATACCAGCTCCAACATTAGAAAGCTCTCAAGTGAATCTTCCCCAGTTTTGGGGATCCTTTCTTTGTGCCTCTGTGGTATTCTCACAACAATGTCCACATGAAAGTGAGTGTATGCATGTACACACTAACATATACACACTGAAACAATATAAATCTTTAAAGAACACAAATCTACCACAAAATAGAAATCTTTTTGTCAGCAATTTTATCATTCAAAACAATGCTGGAAAATAAATAGCCTTCTTAATAGTAATTGAAAGGAGTCAAATTGAAGAGCCATTTATGCATGTGAACCAGGCTAATGGGATATCATCTAGGGTGTCACAGTACTCTTCTGTAGTGACAGTGTGAAGCAACTCCTATGCCAACGTATTGAAACATAAGGAGGGCATAGCTGTAACAAGAGAGAGGTGACAAAGGACTGTGCCTTTAATAGACATAAGCAGCTAATCCATAGGGACCAAGCACTTTCATTACATCTGCCAGTCTTCTGTTGGCACATCCATTAGTGCAATTCACCTGAGCCAGAAGCTAGGAAAGCCTTCCCAGTAGTTCACAGTCAGCTTTCCAAGGGAGAGAGTAGAGTAGGAAAAAGTGACGTTGGATATGGGGAAACATTTAATACCTAGAATAAAGTGAGGGACAGTCTGATCTCATTTCTTTTATTCATGAACTCTCCCTTTCCTCTTTGTTTTTCTATTGCAAATAATTCTGTTGGGGTCAGGTGGGCAAAAGAATTTTGAGACAGATTTTGTTCAGTTGATTCTACAAAATTTTTAGATATGAGTACATATCTAGGGTGTTAGAAATACATTATGAAATACTTTAATTTTTACAAGCAAAGAAAATTTCAGACTTACTACTACCAAAAGATTCTCTCTCCTTGTATAAAAGAAATTAATGTCTTGGAAGAAAAATATAATACTCTACATCAACAATTTGACTACATTGGCCATATGCACATTGATGTTGTTGTCATGATAGATTTTTATGTCACAGATCATTTAGCATATGTTGAATACACGTGATAGATATCCAAATTATTTAATATTTAACAGGTGCAATACATATTTAAGTAGGGTAGGGAAACATGAGAGAAATTAAAGACCTGTGACTAAGCGAAAGAGTTTATTTAATTAAAATACTGGTTTGTCTGGCTCTGGATCCTACAGCATGATATTGTGGGCACAGCTGACCTCTAATCCTTCTGCCAGTTTAATAGATGCAGCAGCTTTCTCTGTTCTTTGAGAAAAGGTCTGCTCTTGAATTCACAATCTTTCAGCCTCAGCCCACCAAATGCTGCAATAATAGGCAAGTGCCTCCAGGCACTGCTTCCAACCACTTGTAATTATAAATGCATCCTACTAGTGTGTTTCTCTGAAGATCCCTAATTACTATGATAAGGCCAGAATTACTGAGTCTTTAAATGCATATCAAGTCTACTAATAGGCAAGAAATAGCTCCCAACATGTAAAACTTAACTCTGGCAGCACCGTGTAGCTTTCATATGTTATACTTCGCCCACATTTGTCTTCTTGGCTGTTGTTTCCAGTATCGGTCATAGGAAAAATTTATAGTTACCCATTGTGGTTTTAATCTATGTCTTTGATGATCAGTGAGACACAGAACTTTTTTTCTAGTTGTATGGCAGTCTTACTTCTTTCGCCCACTTTGTGTGTGGATGTAATTATGATATGTATGTTCCTAGTATTGCTTTATGCAGTTTTGTAATACTCCCTGCATACACGCCTTATGAATGGTAGATATTTACTTTCCATTGTGGTTAAAATTTGAGTTTGTTTGGTAGCGTATTTTAATTGTTGTAATCTAGTTTTTTGCTATTTTCTTTTTCAATGACTAGTGTTTCGGTATGTAAGAATTAACACAAAGCTGAGGATGCGTAGGATAACACCTCTGTCCCAACTACCCTACATCAAGACTAGAGGTTGAGATGAGAGAACTTCTGGAAACACATAGTAACTAGCCTAGTATAGGCAATGGCAAACAAGAGGCCCTGCCTCAAACAAGACAGAAGTGAGGACTGAAACTCAAGTTTGTCTTTTGACCTTGACCTGTGAGCCACACGTGCTTAAGATTACAGTCACTTTCACTACTTTTTTTCTCATTCACTTAAGGTAGTAGGAACTGGGTTTCATTTTGCTGTCTACACTTACTTAACTCTTCCCCTGTACGTTGAATGCTTCCATGTAAACAAAAATGCAATTCATTGGTAAACAAATGTTTCTTTTCTCTTTTTGTACTTTCTGGGTTTTTTTCCATTGTGATGATACATAAGTTACAAACTGCATTCAAATAATGAGCAGAAGTTATAAATACACAGACCTCCCTCTTTTTCCTCAATATTTTAGGCAAAAGGCTCAGTGATTCATAATTAAATTCAGAATCTCTCTAAACTGCTCATAGTGAGCATTACTTTTGATATTTTATTTTTGATGTTACACTTAAAAACAATGGTCAGTTTTGTTGATTTTTGAAGGATTCCTATGGTTTTGTTTTTGTTTAGAGTGTTGTTATCTGAATTAAATTGTTACATTTTTAAGTATCCAACTGACTTTTCATTCATGGAGTATTGTCCTCTTTATTGAATTATATTATTCATTTATATATTGTTGAGTTTGATTTGCCAATGAACTAGATGTATTTACTATACACAGATAATCATGGATGAGTTCCTGAATCTATGAACCAACCTTGAGGATACCTTTTTACTTTTTGTTTGTTTGTTTGTTTGTTTTGTTTTTTGTTTTTGTTTGTTTTGGTTTTTTTTATTAATTTATTCTTGTTACATCTCAATGGTTATCCCATCCCTTGTATCCTCCCATTCCTCCCCCCCCCATTTTCCCATTACTCCCCTCCCCTATGACTGTTCCTGAGGGGGATTTCCTCCCCCTGTATATGCTCATAGGGTATCAAGTCTCTTCTTGGCTACCTGCTGTACTTTTTGCTGTTTATGTTCAATTATACATAGTTGTTGAGACTCTTCTTTTGTCAGCCACAGTGTTGACCTGTGATGATACATTTGTTTTGTTTTGGAATTCAAGAGGCCAGCAAGATTGCTAGGTGGGTAAATATATTTGAATATAAGCATAGTGTTCTGAATTTGAGCCCTGTAACCCAGATAAAAGTGGAAGGGACATTAATTGCCTGTAGCTTTTCATCTGGATCAAGCCTTGTAAGACCTCTCCCATCCACAAGGGGATGTCAGTTGGTGTTGTCATTGTCTCCCTTAGGTGAGCATGTTTTTTTTTTAATACTTCATGAGTGCAGGTTCCCATTCATACTAGAGGACCTTATTTTGTGGCGTATATTCTGGTCCTTTGCCTCTTACATTACTTCTGTCTCCCTCTTCAGTGATGGTCCCTGAGACTTATGTGTAGTTGGGGTTCTGTTGTAACGTGTAAACTAGTCCTGGCAACCCATAGACTCTCTGAAATTTTATCAGTCTCCCTCTGGAAAAAAAAACTTCTTTGATGGTTTAGGCAAAGGAAATCAAACAGAGAAAGAATCAGTCTTCTGCAGGCATTAGCCTTGTAATAATAAGTTATGTAATACTAAACAGTCAGGGCTAAACAGATACATACATATATACCACTAAAAGCATTTAGTGGATTGATTTATGCATACATTGTGTATGTGTATACAATAAACATAATTAAAGAATAGGTTAAGAAGTTGAGAGAGAGTTAAGGGACATAGGAGGAGTTGAAGAGAAAAGAGTGTGAAATGGACATGATGTAAATACAGTACTTACATAAGAAATTATGAAGAATAAAATAAAAAATGTTAAATAAAGTGGAAGAAAAGAACTAACTCTACGAAATTGTCCTATGATCTTTACATATATGCTGTGGCACACATGACACAGACACATAATAAACAACAACAGCTATCTGATCCTGGAGAATCTTTTTTTGAAGGGGGGGCAGTTTCAAGACAGGATGTCTCTGTGTAGTTTTGTCTGTCCTGGACTCACCTTGTAGCCCAGGCTGGCCTTATACTCACTGTGATCCTCCTGCCTGTACCTCCCAGAATGCTGAGATTACAGGTGTGCACCACTATGCCTGGCCATGGAAAAGCTATTTATCTGAAAGTAAACTTATAAACATTGTGTGTGTGTTTTGTTGTTGTTGTCGTCGTCGTCGTTGTTGTTGTGTGTGTGATATTTTTATCCATACAGTTATTCTATAGAACCTCAGATAACAGATGTTTTCAATGTTAGGATCTCCACTACCAGTAGTTCTCTTTGTAATTTGAAGAAAATATTTTTGCTTCCATGCTCACTAACCCTTTAAGCCTCTAAGAGATTAATTGGCCTCATCTCCTAGTCTTTGTTAAGGCATGTTCTGTTTTTTAATCTCCCTAAATTTATCAGACTCAAGTCTTTAATCACTCTCACTAACTTTCTCTGAACTTTATCCAGATTTTATACATATTTCTATGGTGACCTTAGAAATGAGTTCTGTAAGCCAGGTGTGAGCTCATCATAGTATTGACGACAGAACCTGTCATTTCCATACTTTGTGACATATGTTTTTAACCAAAAGACGGAATCTCATTTGATGCCAGATGATATTTAATGTTTTGGTCCATGGTGACATTGGCAGATGCTCTCTTTCATTTTTTCTGTCTGGCCTTTCTGTCACCCTTGTCTTCTGTTTCTTCCAACATGGTTTATATGGTTATATCTGCTATGAACTTCTCTTTGTACTTTAGATAGCAAAAATTAAAAAACAGAAGGAAAAATAAAATGATGAAAAATAGTCAAAAATTTCTTGAAAACTTACCATATTGCAGCCTCTTTTATTGTCAATTTATGTGTATTAATATCAAGTCAGTAGTAATAAAGGTACTATTGTTCTTTTATCTTATTTGGAAGAATCAACAAATAATTGAGTAACTGTTTTTTATTCCTACTTCCTCATAAACATTTTAATGGGATTTTAAAAATAAGCTTAACCAAACAAACAAACAAACAAACAAAAAACAAGCTAACTCATTAAAAAAAACCAGTCTTTTTTGATTGTTATTCATAGTGCAATGATTTCCTTTTTCTGTTTGGCAAAACTCTAAAAATCTTGTACATAACCCAGGAAGCACCTTGAAACGGGGACTTTGTGTCTCTGTGTTACTGCTGCATCCTTAGGACACAAAGGAGAGTGATGTCTGAGTCTTTCCTGATTTTCTACTCCTCTCTTTCCTTCTTTCTCCCTATTCTTTAAGCTCTCCACTAAATTCTACTTCCTACAGTTCATCAAACAATGAAATTTGTCCTGGTTCAGTTATACTGGCTGCTTTTCTAGAAAGAATTTAATTCCTGTCACTCTCTAAATCAGACACCTGTCTATCTTTAATCCAGTTGTTGGCTTCTCACAGAAACTTGGCATTATACAGGAATCATTGTGTGTGACATCAAAGCACTGACTATGTGTATTTCTTCCCGACTCTGTTTTCGTGGCATCACCATAACATAACATTAACTGTGATGGGTTATTTAAGGTATAGAAACAGGCAAGTCATACACATAGATACTAATTTATTTCCTCCTGTCAAGACCCTCATGAATCACAGATGACAGAAGTTTTCAAAATTCTTCTGGCCAAGGTTGATCATTTATTAATCACTTACTATTATTTTAACACTCTATTAAATGATGGTTCTAAATGTCATTAATATATGTCCAATATAGCATACAAATTTTATTTAATTGTATTTCTCTCTGTATTCTTAATATCCAGAACAGGTACCTGGCAATAAAAAAGATCTATTGATTATAAAACTAAATTACTGTGGTTTCAAGAGAAATGAACATTCTAATGTAGGGTTTAAAACTTTATTACAGAATAGTTGCTTCATCAGTTACCCACTGTTGCACATCAAGTTACTGCCAGTTGAGCAGCTTAAAAACATGTTTATTCTCTCAGAAGCTAGCTCAGCTGAGCTTTCTATTTAGAATTGCACAAGACTGCAATCTAGAGTTACATTTGGAGGCTCCAAAGGGAATACTCCTAAACTCACCAGCATTGCACACCGGGGTCATTTCCCTGTGGTGACAAAGCTTAAGGCCTCCTCTTTTTTATGTTGTGCATCAGAATTCCTTCCCTACAAATCTATGGCTGTGAGCAATTTCTTGAAGTCACCTTTAATGCAAACATTTTTTAACATTCTCCCCTATTTTATTAAGAAGGCAAGGAGTCCCTGGAGTAAGTTTACAGTCATGATAGTGCTATCTTGCAGTTTCCGAGATGATATTAGGAGTGGTTTTCCTCTGCTTTTTTAAATTCAACTCCTTAGAAGTAGTCATAGGTCCTATTTTAATGGGTAGAAACTGAATAAAGGAAGACAAAGCTTATGAAGGTAGAGGAAGAAGGTATTCAGAGCAGGAACTATTACTATGGGAAACAATAACATTAATTTGGGAGGTAAAAAAAAATTAAAGTTCATTATTGAATGTGCCAGAGTATGTAACAAGTGGCTATAGGAACAGAAGGAACTACGGAAGAACCCTAACTCCTGAGTACATCCCAGGTGCCCCTAAGACTGCTTACTCATTAATTCTAGAAAAGAAAGACACAGACACAGACTTTGTGTTCTTCCATGTGATTTTCACTGGGTGCATGTAAGTATATACTTTTAGCAACTTAACACAAATCTCAGGGCTTTCAATTTTATTTTTAGTAAAAGATAAGAGTTTTTGGTTCTGTTGCTTCAGCTTTTTAAAAGCGTTACCGTACAATTAAACATGCCAATATCGCATTCTTATTTTCAGGTAAGTAAGAATTGTAAAAACATTAGCTCTTTCTGATCTTTATTACACTGGTTTTTAAAGGTAAATTTAAGAAAATAAAAATAAATGAGCTTTGATAAGAGATGCTTATCTTAACTTAAATGAGGAGTCTGTTTTTACTCAGATTTCTGCTCCCTATGTGTGTCCATGTTAAATGGCCAGCAGTGCTTCCAGCAGGATTGTTCAGATGCATCCAAAGAGTGGCTGCTTTGTGCTGTCCTGTACCCGTCAACTTCTTGTCACTAATATTGTTTGCAAACCCAAGAACTTAGAAAAAGAAAGCAAAAAGAAAGAACTTAGAACTTCTCGACTCATTTAGAATTGACAGAGCAAGTCTCCCCCCCCCCACTCTCTTTCACACTCATTCTCTGCCTTCTTATGTCTTTTTTTCTTTTCCCCTCTCTCCATCAAGGTGTTATTATTTATTTATATCCATGTAGTCCAAGCTGTCCTCAACAATCTCATCTCTCAGGGTCCTGGAAACCTAGAAGAGGAACTTTATGACAGGCGGATATGGGTCCTGGGGTCCTCCTCAAACTATGTCACCAGCCAAGGAAAATATAGGAAGTAAACTTCGAACCCCTACCCAGATCTAGCCAAGTGACAGGACATTCTCCACCGTTGAGTGGAGAATGAGATCTGACTTTCACACAAACTCTGGTGCCCCATCTCTGATCATGTCCCCTGGAGGGGGAGACCTGGTGGCACTCAGAGGAAGGATAGCACACTACCAAGAAGAGACTTGATACCCTATGAGCATATACAGGGGGTGGAGGTCCCCTTCAGTCACAGACATAGGGGAGGGGAATAGGGGGGAAGTGGGAGGGAGGGAGGAATGGGAGGATACAAGTGATGCAATAACAATTGAGATGTAATATGAATAAGTTAATAAAAAATATTCAAAAACTCATCTCTCAGTCTTCTCTAGCAAATATTCTATTTTTTTAATTATAATCACATGTTAATAACTACTTAATTTCCCTAGAGAAATTATAAAATAAATTTACCTACTGATTTTCTCTATAGAATATATAATAATATTATTCCAGGCACTAGGTGTGTGGGTCAGTTGGTAGAGCATTTGCCCAGCATGCATGAAGTCCTGGGCTCAGTCCCCAGCACCTTGTAAATCCAGCATGGTAGCACATAGCTGTTACCTCAGAACTTGGGGAAGAAGCACAGAAGCAACGTTCAATGTGATCCTCAACTATACAGCAAATCCAAAGCCAGGCTTGCATTAAAGACATCTTGTCTCAAAAAATATCCTAAACTCAATGTTTGGCCCTTTTTAGCCATTCTGACTCTATAAACCATGTGGTATAAAAATCCTCACTCTGCTTTCCCTGCACCCTAGCCAAGTAAATATTTGCACCTTATCAGAACTGGCAAGGTCTGAAAGCAAGGGGCTTTTTTTTTTCCAGTGAATCCAGCCAACAAAGAGGAAAAAAAAAAAAAAAAACTGTGATAATTCCTGCCACTCATATCAATAGAGTGAAAACAATTTGTAATAAGAAATTTGAACTTGAACATAATATGCTTTAAATTGACCTGCCAGGCCCTCCCTGCTAACATTCAGCATGGCTGTTAGGTATTTGTGAAATTTTCATTTACTGGAGTAAGTTGATAACTATGTGGTAATGAGGCCTGTGAGCTGATAAAGCTGGGTAGGTCAGGAGAAGAAAGCACTCCTGCTTGTCAAAACTCAGTTGCCACGAGTGATCTCCCTGGCTGGTTTAGAAAGTGACATTGTGTTATTGTGTTTTGGTTCTTTTTTTTTTTTTTCCTCTTCTTCTTATTCTTCTCAAGCTTTACTTCATTAATTTTTATATCACTGTGAAGAGAGACCTTGTTCAGCAAGAGGCCAACTTAGACTGACCTTCTGCGCTTCTGGCATGGTGCTGAGACTGGCTGACCGTTGCATAGTAATTCCTGTTTCAGCATCAGTGTATTCTGTTTAGCTGAATTTATGAGTCTGTAGTATGAACTGAATCTCATGGAAGATGCCAGAACATGGATCATGGTCCGTGCCTTGCAGTGGGTGATTTAGACAGCTTCTTTTCATAAAGGAAGAACTGACTGTGGCATGAATTACTGCTGCATTTCAAATAATTCTTCTAAGGAAATTGTTTTAATGCACATCTCTCTGAGTACAGGATTCAAATCTTATATAATTTGCAGCACAAGATGATTTCCTGCCCTGTGAAAGGAAAATACTACTGAGATATACCTAACAGCACAGTTCTGCTGTGCACTGGGGTTATGATATCACAATCTTACCCTATTCGGTCTTACACGATTTGATTGCTTCTGTTGAAATACAAAAATGCTACTCTCATAATTAAAATTCAGTATTTGGGTTAAAAATGTATTTTATTTCTTGTCTTCCTTAGAAAATTCATCAAACAATTTGATGTTTTGAGCTTTCTTTTTCCCCAGCAAATTAAACTATTAAAGCTGGAACTTGATTTCAAGAATCTTTTGTCAGCCAGGCGGTGGTGGCACAAGCATTTAACACTAGCACTTGGGAGGCAAAGGCAGCCAGGTCTCTGTGAGTTCTAGGCCAGCCTGGTCTACAAAGTGAGTCCAGGACAGCCAAGGCTACACAGAGAAACCCTGTCTTGGAAAAAAAATGAATCTTTTGTCATCAGTGCTCCTTAATTTTTCACCTCTCTTTTCACCATATCTCCTCTTTTTCTTCTTCATCCCAGTTCCTTCACCAAATGCTTTTCCACCTTGTTAACAGCACTCTGAATCTCACTCTGTTAGCACTGAAACAGCCTTTCAAAAAGTCGGATAGAAGAGTTCTGTTTATAAAATCACTTGAAAAATGTCAGGAGCAAGCCTCTGCCTGTCCCCCAACACTCTGACCATGCCAGGTACCTCAATGTGGTTCACAGTGAGCCGCAGATTCAAGCACTAAACTGTAGACCCTTGTTCAGCATCCCCCACTGAAAGTCAGAGTAAACAGTAGAGATCAAAATGGGCTTTCTGAACTCTCATTTCAGCCTGTTGAGCCACCACTATGGAATGTTTGGGATTCTATTAATACAGAAGCTTTATAGCTTTAAAAGAAAGCATGCTTTCAGTACAAAAAAGGTGGCTGCTTTATTTTCAAGTGGTAAAAAGGGTAGAGAATTTTGGTCTAAGTTATAGTAAGTGAAAGACTCATAAATTTTGTCTTACATAAGTAAAGAACCATTTTAGAATCTTTAATTTGAGGATATATGCTTAGATCTAACATTGCAAGTGAAGAAGAAGAAAACACTAAGGTACACAGCAAAGTACATTTGTGAATCCATGAGTCTGTATGCTTTAAGGATTCCTGGCATTGATTATTTAGTGTGTCATGACAGAAGCTTGAGTGGCAGATGCACTAACCTTATCAATTCCACAGAATAATACAGTTAAAAATATAGTTCTGCTTTCTGTTGTAAATCTTAAATCTGTAACTACTCAAAATGTTTCAAGTAATGTATTTCATCAATAAAGAGCAGTGGTCCTAACGTGTTCTTTCTTTCTTTCTTTCTTTCTTTCTTTCTTTCTTTCTTTCTTTCTTTCTTTCTTTCTTTCATTTTTCTTTCAAGACAGGGACTTAATGTAACCCAGTGTAACCTTGTACTCATTATATAGCTGAGGATGACTTTGAACTCACAAACCCTCTGCCTGCATGTTCCAGGTGGTGGGATAGCATGTCTGTCCTATTTTTGCATTGCTGAGTTGCTGTCAAGTATTCACTTCTGGAATTCAAACTCCTAAGAAGACTGCATTTTACCTGTAGAGCCCTTGGCACACTTAATATATGTTGCACTGCACTATTCTGCTGCTCTTGTTTTCCTCACCAGTCTTTCTGATTTCTTAATGGACAATCCCATGTGTTCTTGATTTTTAGCTCACAA
Organism: Acomys russatus; assembly: GCF_903995435.1. Classification (NCBI taxonomy): domain Eukaryota; kingdom Metazoa; phylum Chordata; class Mammalia; order Rodentia; family Muridae; genus Acomys; species Acomys russatus. Next base: position 15,997,320 of record NC_067159.1, read on the forward strand.
TGTCTAGTGCAGAGCTTTGCTTTAAATCTCATCTACTGAATAAATATTGGGTCCAAGTCAAGGATTATCCAGGATTACAGGCAAGCAATTGACAGAAAATGAAATAGAGTCCAAATCTTCACTTTATCCCAATTTCATTGCACACATACTGGCTACCCTTGAGCAAATGTGCATTCCTAAACTTGGAAGGAGAAGAGGATAAAGCTATGGATAATGATAGTGTAAACATCACTGTAATGTTGCAGTGCTCATATATAAACACTAGGTAAGAGTATTCAGAAGACATACCAAAAATATTTGAAAATTCACTCTCAAGAGTTCCTCGATTGTGGTTAATTTAACAAAGATAATAAAGGTTGAGAGATCATGTTGAGGATAAAATGCTTGCTATTGAAGCATTAAGACCTATGTTTAGATGCCTAGCACTCATGTGAAAGCCAGGTATGGTGTGTTTGTAACCCAGCACTCACTAGACACTTTAGCTGAAACAGCAAGCCCAGGTTCAGTGAGAGACTGTATCAAATAAGCAATGATGATAGATGAAAGATGATAGATGATAGATAGATAGATAGATAGATAGATAGATAGATAGAGTAAAGATCAATACAGGACGTTTCAGATTCACCTCTCACCTCCAAACACATATGCACAGGGTGTTTCTACTCTGTAAATACATAAATACAAAACACACACACACACACACACACACACACAGAGGCACATTTGCAATTTAAAAACAATAATATATTGGCAAATTAGTTAAAAGTTTAGTTACAATGGAATAAATGTATAAACATTTTGAACCTAAGATTTAAGTTATATATGTCATATGGACAACATCTCATTAACTAACACCCTAAGAAGTCTAGTTTAGATTATATTTTAAGGATATAGATCTATCTTAATACATTGATGACATATGCCTATTTGTCCTTTTTTAACGGATGGAAGGAGAAAAAACAGATGTAAGAACAGCCAGCCCTGAACTTTTGCACTTATTCCCTTACAGTAACTCCCAGTAGCTACTCTTTTGAGCCAAACTTTAGATTTAGGTTCATTTAAAATTTTAACTCGACTTTTCTATTAAAAAAAAAACAAAAAAAAAAAAAAAAAAAACAGTTTCTGCATTCAGGCAAATATCTTGTTTTTTTTTTTTTTCCCCCCTCTTTCTCTGTACCAGCCTTTGAACGTTATGAGCTTATAGAATAATTGTTCTTTTGAATTTATAGGCCATTTATCTATATAAATGGGAAAATCAAGTAGAAATGAACGGTTATAAGGAATTTAAAAGCAGACTTCAGAATGGCGGTGGTTTTGAGATGATACACAGCGAGCATCAGTAACCTAACTGTCATTGATTTGGCAAGAATTAAGAGGTAAATGGAAAAAGCTGAAAGCCACAGTAACTGACTTCAGCAGAGAGCGTTGAACTGGGACTGAGTCATTGGTCAAGAATATTCCTCCCAAACTATATGATGGGAGGAAGGGCATGACATTTTTGGAGTACATTCCTTAAATTCTCATGTTAGAACTTCTCGTTGCTCATTCTGTAGTGTTAGGCAGAGTGCTAACTCTTTCTACATTGGAAGTACGAAGAGGCGCTGGAACATACTGAACTAATCGATGCCATTTCATCCCGGGAACCTAAACACAGTACAAATGTTATATGTGGTGAAATGAGTCAGTACACAGTTGGAAACGTAGGTGGAGTCATTATAACAAACACTGAACGTTAGACCATCTTTCTTCTCTCATCTGGAGTAACAAAAGCTCAGTTCCCAGATTCACTGCATCTTGTAGTACCTTACATTCTAGACTACTCTAGCATAAGCTCAATTGAGGAAACCATCGTTTTGATGCTCTTTTGTCTCATGGTTAGATAACAGGTAGTTACGACTCTGCCATCCATTTATTTATGTTTTCTAAAAAGCTCATCGTTCTTTCCACAGTTGAAGTGACTTTAGACCCTCCTTTGCATGCCATACCCTGTTTGTTTATCTTAGTGGTTAATTTTGCTCATCCTGCAAGTCAGTGTTTCTCTATATTTAATGTAGTGCACTGACTCACTGTTACCACATCTTTTCAGTTTTATTTGATCCATTTCTTTTCTCTTACAAGATTGATTTTCTTTGTGATGCTCTACTCAGATGAAGGTGGCCAACTAATCAATGTCACTTGAAGTCTCTGCCATATTAGAAGCAGACAGAAGACATTCATTTGTCTTTGTCCATCACATTTGCTTGTAGATTTAATGATATTAAACATTCCAAGGAGGCTGCTCAGATACAAACGCAAGCTAGTTTGGCCTGGAATGGCAAAGCTGGGAATATTTTCTTGTTATTAAGCACAGAGTGTACATCCTGTCTCAGAGTCTTCTTTTAGAGCAAGTGTGTGTGTTCACTCACATTAATTTCCTATTTCCTTTCCAACTGAAATAACATGGCTGACATCAGAGACTTTAGGGGCTACCAGCTGGAGGAAGACAGAAAAAACTGAGTCACATTTCTTTCTCCATCACTAATTTTTGGCGTGTCAAATCTTACATGATACAAGGAAGGTATTTATGCATAAGTTCCATTTACCACTCCTAGTCAAACATAACCTTTCATATAAATTAATAGATTAACAAGTAAACTCAGTAAACTTGATCATTACTTTAAAAATACCTAAGGTTAAAAATCCTTCCCAGATTTACATTCTTGGCTGCAGAGGACCAGTTGGAATGTCTAGCCTCAGAAAGCCACATTTTGTTCAGTTATTTCTATCTCATATATTTAATCCACAAATGAATATAGTTGAAAACAGCAGCAAGTCTGCTTCAAATTAGATGATACACTTGGGATCTTAACAAAGATTGTACAAAAATTTCAGAGACAAAATATACTACTTAGAAGTGCAAAATCGGAAGCACTCCAACCGAAATCACCTTGAACTTCCAGATATCATTTTTTGAGTTTATAAATACTCAAAAGTCTTATTTAAGAACATATCCCAAATGAATTGAAAATAAAAATGGCATATTTATTTTTAACAGTATTTTTAATGGTAAACAAAAAGAATATCTTCTTATATTTTTTAAGAAGCTAATTTATTTTATACCTGATGGAACATGCAGTATGCGTTTACATGTGTGTGTGCAAGCCCTACTGCAGAATACACTGGGATTTTCTCCCACATGGTATGAGTTTGAGTCTAAAGTAAAATATGTTGAAGAAATGAAAAAGAAGTAGGAAGTTAAGGAATCTGGCAATGTAATTCCTTGTGATGTGCCAGTCAGTTAATTTAAAAAGAATTAAAATAGTTAAAGTTTAGTTGAGCTTGATCCACCCCAAGAGAAAATATCAGAAAGTTCTCCATGATCCAGATTAAAAAAATCAAAACCAAAAGTAGTGGACCATATCTATTTTGGATAATAACAAGACTGGAACTGGACACTCAGAGTCCCAGGGACCTAAAGCACATTAATAAAAGAACATCAACAGAAAATACCCTTAACCTGTTAACCATCTTCATGTGGTTCTTTGCATCAGTTTAAGAAAAGGGCTGGGGATAGGGACTGGCAGATCTCTGCAAATTTTCTTCAGTTTGCACCCACATTGCTCTAGGAATCAAGCCAAGGGAACATGCATTTGTGTAATGGAATGTGGATTTTTCCTTTCCTCCTCTGTGGCTTCTTTGTGTAAATGTTGGCCACCATTGCTCATAAGTGAAATATCACAAATGCAGTACTATTAAAGATATTTTGTCTGAATCAATGTATTACATGTCTAATGGGAAGATGCTTATTGGCTCTTTGGAAATAACCCAGAAGTCTTTTTCCCCCCATGGAGGATACTCTAAGGTTAGTTATTATTTTTAAATGTATTTGAATCATTCAAATATTTCCCCTCACAATGTATTTTTCTCATCATATAGTGGGATAGTTATTTTGGTTGAACCCCTGTATTTCATGTAGATGAATTATTTGACTATATAAAAGAGGTTAGTAGGTAACTAAATCCAAAGACGTGTACTTTCTTCTACATAAAAAGCCCTTGTGTGACCTTATCTCTCCATATTACAAACAGATATGATTGAATTGTTCTAGATTTCACATAATCTAGGAATGTAGTAAAATATCTAAAGACAGCACTGTTTTGGGAGTTAACATTTCCCATGTGCTTTTGATAACATGTGTACACATTGCCTTAAGTGCTATAAAGTGATATTTTGAGACTCTACATAGCAGTTAGGTAACAAAACAAAACAAAATCTTGAGACAAATTTTTTTCTATTCTAGAATTATTTTAATTGACAATGAATAATGTGCTACTAAAATACATTTCTGTATAACAGGATAGAAAAATTATACTAGAATAATATTTGTGTCAAATAAAAAGGTTGAAAAGGAAAAGCCAAACTGTACAAGGATAAATGCCTTATTTTAAAATACATTGTATTCTTCTGTTTTGCTAAGAATATTCGTAGTGTTTCAGTTCATAGAAGTGTCTAGGTTTTTATGAAATATTCAATTAGTCTGATACAAATTTAGAGAAATGTTTACATAAGAATATAGAAACCATCTTAATTTTTTAAAGTGGAGACTGGAGAAATAACTTAGTATCTAAGGTGCTTGCCACAAAAAACACAAGGACATGAGTTTGGATTCCCTATACAATGGTGGATGCAACAGTGAGTACCTGTAATCCTAGTACTAGGGAGGTAGAGTCAAGAAGATTCCGCAGCTTGCTGGCCAACCAGTCTAGCACCAAGTTCTCTAAGAAATTGTCTCAAAATCCAAGGGAGAGAGCATCTGGGGGAAATATTCAACATTAATCTCCAGTCCATATGTTTGTACACACATATTTTCACTAATTATTGGATCCATACATATTTAAAGTGTGCTCAAGGGCTTAAACATGTTCATACAGATGAGTAGGGGATGTAGAGAGGAACTTGAAGGAAATCTATATTCCATATACATTATGCGAGGAAAAAATCAATCTCAATAAAAGGAAGGAAGAAATATAGGACCAAAAGAGATATGTGCCTCCATCAACACTATAAGTGAATAGGAGCTTCCATGGTAGCTAATATATTCCAAGAGAAAGAAATAATGTGTGGATCCTCAAGAGAGAGAAAGAGGGAGAGAGAGACTATTAGATAAATCACACACTAAATTCAGCTTTTCTCTTTTCTCTATTTAAAGCTGTCTAAGCAAACCCTTGAGAGAAGTGTTTTCTCTCTGTTATGAAGTCTATCATACTTAGTCTATACATTTACATGGAATATAATATATACTCAAGATTATAATAGTAGAAATTATTGGCTTTCCCATTGTCTTCTAGCAGATATAATCCCAAGAAACTAGGTAAAGAAAAACTAATTCATAATAAAAGGCAGTGTGACATAAAGCTGAGAAAATATTTTTCTAAGATTATATATTTGGATAGGATTCACATATGAGTGACATTAATATAAAAGACAAAACTGATAAAAATTTACTGAAATCCATGGCTATAATTATTTTGTGGTAAGTGGTATATTATTAATCTAAATTTTCTGAATCTACCTTAACATTAATTTGTGGAGTTTATCAATTCTTTTAGTGAGGAGTTATTTATAATCCTAGAGAGATTGTGAAGTCTTTTAGGATTAATTTCCATTCAAATACAGTTGTCACATGAGGTTTATGTTTGTATGTCCGAACAAGAACATATGCTGTTGTATAAGGCATGATCCTTTCAAAATTTCTCAGCTAACAGGTAGGCAAAACGGTTTTTTTAAAGAATGGTATGGCGTAGTTAGGTGAATATTCCATGGCTCTGTAAATAATATGATGCTGTGGCTATGGTCTGCAGGAAGTGAGAAATCATCCCAGGCAGAATTTCTTTGAATCTTGAAGGATGCCCAAAAATTGTCTTAAGTGAGAAGAAAGTGTTTACAAAGAAAATAATATAAAGAGATGTTCTCTGAAAAGAAGGAGATGTCAGAAAACAGTTTAGTTCATATGAATTTATTAGACATTCTAGAAAGGTCTAGTAGAATATAAATGTGGATATTGAAATATCAGGCTATGAGGGCTACAGAGATCCTGTATCAAAACCAAATAAAAGATTCAAAGAAGAAGGAAAAACGAATATGTATATTTATGTATAAATTCATACCTGAAGTGGGTTTGATGAATATTTTCTTAGCAGAACATACTGTCTGGGAAATACTCTGTCAGAAGTATTCTGAATAGTAAACAAAAAAAAAAAAAAAAAAAAAAAAAAAAAAAACCACACACACACAAAATTTAAAGAAAATCCTTTGAAATAGAATATGAAATATTTTTCTGAATGAGTGTTTTGACCACTAAATATGTGGTTACCACTTCATATGTACATGTATGTACATATATTTGTATGCATTTATGCATATGCGTGTGGTCTTGAAGAATAAAGAGGAAACACAAGAGAAATTGTCCAGTCAGTGAAAGCCTGTTCATCAGACCTCAAAGTTACAGATATTTTTAGAATACATTCTAAAGTATCCCACAGTGAATATTTCAGTGCCATCCTTATTTTAGTGTTTACAAAATGCCAGTAACTGAGCTTAAAGAAATAATCACTATATTCAACCTTTCAAATATATATATATATATATACTGCATTTTAATGCTAAGTTAATTTGAATTAATATTATATAACTTATTTAGAAATCATTGAGAAATTAATAAAAAGCTACATTGTGAAACTAAGCATATTATCATAGAAGTTTCCTTTATCTCTGAGGAGATAACAGAAGCTGAGCTTGGAGCTATGCCATCTAGAAGTTTACTTTAAACAAGCAGGCTCCATATTCTTTTCCTTCGTATAGTTCAATGGGAGCAACTCTTCAGTAAGTGAAGCCTCAGTGAATGAGCTTCATTATCGCTGGTTGTGCTCTTTCCTGGGTTCTCTGCCTTTATTACAGGGTCAATTTTGGAAGCATAGTTTTATTCAAAGCTACTGACTAATTTGGTCTTTGGCTAACATACCAAACATTCTTTCTGGGAGCTCACAGCACTGAAAAAAAAAATCTTATGAAGCCTGTTAGGTCACATAGGTACTACATAGTAAATTCCTTAGTTCACATCTGTACCTCTCAGATGATCAGTTGTTTAGTTACTTATTAGCTAGTCTATAAATAGGTCCTTACTCAGCAGCTGTGGATGATATTTTATTGTCTGTCCTCTGTGTCAGTGGTATTTTCCAAACAGAATGTACTCAGTGTGGTGGTGAGGAAAATAACATATTTTTTTTTGTTAGTGATTTAACACTTAATGGTCTCTTCTGAAGTGCTCAGAAAAATATTGCCTATTTACTTTTCACTGTCATTTTTTTCCTCAATAATGGGGACTAAACTCAGGACCTTGTGCATGCTAGCAGAGTAACACATTACTGAACTCTATCCCAACCATCTTCTTTTAATATACTATATTTGAGAAAAATGTCTGGAAGAATTGTTCAAACTGGCCTTAGATTTGATCAGAGGCCCAAGATGACTTTGAATATGTGGTCCTCCAGTCTCCGCCTCCCCAGTAGCTGGGATTGTAGGCCTGCACCACCAGGCCTGACTCACCATGACATTTGGCCCCATAAGTTGCAAAGAGATGTTGAGTCAGGTAAACGTCATGCAAACGAATTCGCAATTTCCTAAAAACTTTTTGTTCACAAGCAGAAATCAGTTTTATGTCTCTTTACAAGATAAGGTACAGTTTCTCACTCAGTATAATTATTTCTAGTTTCATGTGTTTGTTCACAAATTTCGGGAATTCTTTGTTTTTAATAGCTGAATAGTATTCCGAAGTGTAAATGTAGCAATGTTTCTTTATCCATACTTCAATGCAGGGAGAGTTAGCCTGTTTCTAGGTTCTGGCTATTATGAATAAGGCTGCTATGAACATGGTTGAGCATATGTCCTTGTTGTGTGGTGGAGCATCTTTTGGGTATATTCCAAGGAGTGGAATAGCTGGGTCTTGAGGAAGCCCTATTCCCAGTTTTCTGAGATAGCACCAGATAGATTTCCAAAGTGGCTATACTAGTTTGCATTCCCACCAGCTCTCTCCACATCCTCACCAGCATGTGGTGTCACTTGAGTTTTTGATCTTAGCCATTCTGATGGGTGTAAGATGGAATCTCAGAGTCATTTTGGTTTGGATTTCCCTGATGAATAAAGACATTGAGCATTTCTTTAAGTGTTTCTCAGCCATTTGATATTCCTCTGTTGAGAATTCTCTGTTTAGTTCCAAGCCCCATTTCTCAATTGGGTTATTTGGTTTGGTGGTATTTAATTTATTGATTTCTTTAGAAATGATCATACTGAGTGAGCTAACCCAGAAGCAGAAAGACTCACAAGATATATACTCACTTATAATTGGGCACTAGCCCAAAAGGCATGTCCCCATGAAAGTCTTCTTTTACCAGGAGATTGGGATAAATGTGATGACATCTCACTGGGACTCTAGCTAAAACAAATATAGGATATGGGGAAATAGAAGGACCCAGAGAATTCTAGAAACCTACAAGAAGAGCATCGTGATGGGTGGATCAGGGCCCAGGAGGATCTGCTCAAACTATTGCACTAACCAAGGACAATACAAGTAGTAAACATCAAACCCCTACTCAGAGTTAGCCAATGTACAGGACATTCTCCACAGTTATGTGGAGAGTGGGGACAGACTCTGACATGAACTCTGGTGCCCCATATTTGAACACCCCCTCTGGGTGGGGCAGCCTGATGGCATTCAAAGAAATAATAAACAAGCTACCAAGATGAGATTTGCTAGCTTATGACCGTGTAATGGGAGAGGAGGTCCCCTCCCCACCCGGTCATAGACCTAGGGGAGGGGAATAGGGGGAAAGTGGGAGGGAGAGAGGAACAGGAGGATACAAGTGAGGGGATAACAATTGAGTTGTAATATAAATAAATTAATAAAATAAAACAAGATAAGGTGCAGTTTCTAAAGACAAATGTTAAGAACCATGGTTTCAGTAAATTTTCTGATATGCACGTGCTGGGAGTGTAGAAAACAAAGGAAAGGAGGAGCTTGTTAAAGATTCTGTTGTGATTGATGGCTACCATCTGCCACTGCTTGCCATCCTTGGGTGGCATTTGCCTTGCACTGTAATCAGATGTCTTCTTGCCTTAAACTGTGTGGAATGAGCTGGACGTGGTGCCACATACCTTTAATTCCAGCAGATAAGAGGCAGTAACAGGCAGGTCTCTGAGTTTAAAGCCAACCTGACCAACAGAGGAGGTTCTATGATAAGTGGGCTAACTAGAGAAACCCTGGCTTGGTGAATTCTTAATATGGGAAGATATGCTTCATACTACCAAAATAGAAACACAAATCTCAACAGAGCTACACACCCTTCATTATACAATGGTGTCCTGCCTGAAAAATATGTAGTCCAATGGAGTCACAAAACTTGTGGGAATAAACAGCTGATGTCTGATTTGACTTATGGCCCACTTCACATGACGGAACCCATGTCCAGCACTGATAAGGTGACCAGGATCCTGAGACTAGATGACCCATGAGTGTAGGGTAAGACAAAATACTACTCTTCTACTAAAGTATATAGTAATAAAATAATTCATAGTAGCATTCTGCTATACACATAGATCATTGCCTTGCTCAGCCACCACCAGAAAAGCTTCTGTTTGTATCAGATAACAACAAAAATAGAGGTCTACAACTGGCAATATAAAGAGACCTTGGAATAATCATCTCTACACAGGACATCTCTATCCAATCTCCCCCCATCAGCACTCAGGGAACTCTGGAAAGGAGACTGACAGTGTAAGAGTCAGAGAGCCTAGAAGACATCAAGGAAACAAAGCCTTCTAAAACAGCAGGACCGATGGACATATGAACTCACTGGCAAGATGCATAAGGCCTATATATGAGCTTGTAGCAGAAGGCGCTGAAAAGAAAAATGGACACGAGCCCCCATCCCTAACCCAGATGCTATCTCCAATTGATAACCACTTGTAAATATAAATTTAGTTTTCTGAAAGGGAGTCTCACTAGAAAAAAAAAAAAAAAAAAAAAAAAAAAGAAAGAAACACTACTCTTAAGGGGAGGCAGGACGCTCAGCAGTAGATGGCTAAAGAGAAATGTACTCAAAAGCAACTTTGAAGGTTCCTTGTCTTTCATAATGTCATGTTAGGTCTTTTTCTTTTCATTTACTAATTTTATCTTTCTTTTTAAAAATTTTTATCTTTTTTTTTAAAACCTATAGGTCTTTCTTGTGCCTATATAATGACTTCTGGATTTGTGATTTTTATTGGATTCCTGAGTTGGATTATCGGTGCTGAAGACAAATAATTATCAGAAAGACAATCCAAATACATATTTTTCTTACTTTAAAACACACATTCCCAAGATTTTATTCTGCATAATTTGAGGAACGTGCAACTTTCATCTCCTTGGAGGATCCCCCTGACAAGTGATCCTTCATTATTAGATCTACTTGCAAACCCCTTTCATCATTTATTTTAAACCTTAAAATCATCCTTAGCTCTTGTTGTTACTATTATTATTGTTCTTGTTGTTAAAGAGAAATAATAGAAAACCACAATTTTGGTAACTTTTATTAACTGTTCATTTGAAACAATGAAAAGACCAGTGGAGAAATTAAACAAACAAAAATATCAGCTAGTGATGGTTTTAAAATTGTCTAGGCTTAAAGAATCTTTGTTTTCAGAGTCATTGTATTTTCACATCTTAATTAAATTCATACTGTGAGATTTTTGAATAGAAAAATTTCCAGACAAAAGCATTCCTTTCCTCATCAAACAATGCAGACAGTAATATGTTTACACTTAGAAGTATTACATCTTTTTGAAGATGTCCTGCATTTGGGGGCAGATTGGTGATCAGTCAGACACTGGAAAACCTTAATTATCTATAACATTACTAAAGCTTCTGTAATGTCACAAGCTTGAGACTATAATATATTATTTTTAGGTCAAATATTATGGTCCAAAACCCACAATGTAATAGAAAATAACCAAACCATGAGAGACTATTTTTCTGGCCACTGTATTTTTTTCACTATTGTATATGGAAACAAATATCATCTTAGAGAAATATTCATAATTATCACTAATGGTCTCTGGATTTTATTATGTAAATTACATGATCATTATACTTTTAGAACTGAGGGCATACTTCTGAGTAGCTCCCTCCTATTCTCTGCCTGCAGGATGATGGCTGTGTCACAGTTGTTGTTTTCCACTCATATTTATGAAAACAGGACAAAAATCACCCACTTTCATTGATATACCTATGGATATACTGATATATAATGATATATTATTATTCTATACTGTGATGGAAGCTTCAAACAGCAAATGCGGGTGGATGGGGATGGAACAGTTTTCACATGTAAGCATTCCTTAGTTACAAAGGAATTCAGAATTCACCTCAAGTTCTATTAAAGTTAATGATGACTTGTTCACTTAGTAGTTTTGAAAATTAAACATTATAGATCAAATCCAAAGAAAGTGTCAACCGTTGCAAACAATTGAAAGCAAACCTTCACAACAAGTGATTTTATTTATTACTGCAATGAAAATATTCACGTAAATCTATAGACTGTCTTACAGGAGGCATCTGCACAAGAACAGAGAAACACAGGAGTTAGAGACAGGAATCTGGTCCCTGCACTAAAGACTGGATAGGATAGGATTGACAATACTTTATGAATAAATCTGTGCAAACTATTAAACAATTAAAGCATACTTCATGCTCGTTTCCATATGGTATCACTATTAAAGACAGTATTCTTTCAATACCTGAAATATATCATTTATTTCTGAATTAATATTCAACTGATTTCCAAATATATATTACATATCTGATTTCTTTAAAAGGGACCAAACCACTGTTGATTATGAAACAGTTTGTTTTAAGAACATTCTTTAGTTTCTCTATACTGTAAGCATGATGTTCACTCACATTATTCTTTTGGCTTACTTTTTTCCCAAATCTGGCCCACGTTATGCTCTCAGCCACAACTTGTATATGTGTATTTATATCTAACTGTATGTTCTTATTTTGTTCTTATATTTTAAAGTATTTAGTGTGTCTACCCTTTAGAGCCCATGCTAGACACTGCCTGGATAATGAGGAACTCGAGGCTAGATATTCCAAAGATCTATGAAAAAAAAAAATCAATAAAATGATTCCTAACTATATTATTTTTTTCTGTTTTTATTTATTATAATTTATTCATATTGAGTCCTGATTGTTATCCCCTCACTTGTATCTTCCAGTTCCCATTCTCCCTCACTCTTCCTAATGATATTCTTATATGCTCATAAATCAGAGCCTAGCTCAATCATCGTCAGAGAGGCTTTCTCCAGTCCGTGATGAGACCATATACAGAGACTCATATCCAAATATTAGGTATTGAGAGAGCCTAAATTGGAGATCTCCAATAGGTCCCTCTATGGGAGGGCAGGAGGAAGAAGTATAGGAGCCAGGGGATTAGGGACACTGAGAGAACAAGGCCCACAGAATCAACTAAGCAGGGCTCATAGGTCACACAAACCTCAGCCTCGATCATGGGGCCCGCATGAGTCTGCACTATGTCGTCCTCTGCATATCTGTTATGATTGCTAGCATTTTGTGGGAGGTGGGGTGTATCTAACTCTTTCGCCTGCTCTTAGGACCCTTTTCCTCCTACTGCATTGCCGCACCCAGCCTTGATATGAGGGTTTGTGGCTAGTTTTATTGTAACTTGTTAGGCTGTGTTCAGTGGGAGGCCTGGGAAGCCTGATCTTTTCTGAGGGAAATTGGAGGAGGAGTGGAACTGAGTGTGTGGGGGTACTGGGAGCAGTTGGGGGACTGGGCGAAATGGAAGGACAGGAAACTGTGGTTGGGTTGTACTGAAAACTAAAATTTAAAATAAAAGAAAAAATTAATTATAAGATTACTGGAATACACATAAACCATACAGAAGTCTCATATATTACTTATCACCCACTTCCCCTAATGGTAATACCTAATTTCTTTAATATTATACTATTAAAACTAGAACAGTATCATTAGTACAATTTCAAGCTTTTATAATAATTTCACTACTTTTGTTCATTTGGTGTTATTTATCTATATTGTGTTGTGGTGTATTGTGCGTGTTCTGTAGGTACACATGCTACTACACTGAGGTCAGAGGACAATGTTAGGTGTCTTGCTTTGTCTTATTCTTTGGAAAAGGGTCTCCCAGTGAGCCTGAAGGTTAGGATGGCCATTGAGGCCCAGTATCCTGTGTTATGTCTCTACTCTTCACGTCTATAACTAGATTTCTATCAGGGTGGTAGTGATTCAAATGCATCTCCTCATGCTTGTAAAATAAGCACTTTTAGCCAGGCAACCATCTCTCTAGCCCCATATTTCATTTATTTTCTTTCTTTTAGTATTTTTATTATTTTAAATTAAAATGTAATTACTTCATTTTTAATTTTTCCTTTCCTCCCTCTATTTTTTATTTTTTAAAATATATTTCATATTGCATCTCAATTGCTATCCCATCCCTTGTATCCTCCCATTCTTCCCTCCCTCCCATTTTCCCCTTACTCCCCTCCCCTATGACTGTGACTGAGGGGGACTTCTTCCCCCTGTATGTGCTCATAGGGTATCAAGTCTCTTCTTGGTAGCCTGCTATCCTTCCTCTGAGTGCCACCAGGTCTCCCCATCCAGGGGACGTGGTCAAATATGGGGCACCAGAGTTTGTATAAAAGTCAGTCTCCACTCTCTACTCAACTGTGAAGAATGTCCTCCCTCTAAACCTTCCCATACCCACTTTGTCCTTTCTCAGATTCATTGTCTCCATCTCTTTAATTGCTGCTACATACACATGTATATGTGATTTTATTACTAAATATATAAATACAACCTTCTCAGTCTATATAATGTTGCTTATATGTGTGTGATATCAGGGCCGACCACTTGCTATTGAATAACTGATTTGACGGCTTTACTTTTCCATTCATTTATTTTAATGAGTAATAGCGTATGTGTCCTTCATTCTATATTTATTAGGTATGTAGATATGTATAATCACCACAAAAATAAAAATGATTGAATTAGCACAAAAATTTCTTCAAGCTTTTACATTGTAACTACAGCCATCTCTTTCACAAACTTTTCTGTTTTAATTCTTTCTAGAAATCCATCTGTTTTTTATCTCTATCATGTTATCAATTCAAGGATACCATGTTAATGAAGCCATGTGGTACTGACAATTAAGGTAGATATTTTCACTCAGAATAATTTCGTTGAGGCAATCAGTTTTTTATATTAACTGTGTTTATTTGTAACACAGCATAGTATTTCATGACATAGACATGCTACATATTTAATTATATTTTGATTATTTCCTATGCAGGGTTACTACAAATAAACTGATGAGAATCTTTGTGCACATATTGTTGTATATATAGATTCTTCATGATACTTTCTGGTCTCTAGGTTTAAGATGAGATACAACAAAATGCCATGGTCAGTGTTCTCAGCAAAGAGTTGATGTGTCTGTGTTTACTTACCAGTCATTCTGTCCAGCTTCACCTCTCAAGGGTGACTAAAGATCACTTCCAGCTTGATTCCTTCTGGCTCATATAGTACTAGAAGGTGGCTATAAGGTGCCTATGGATAAGAACAATCTTTAATCCTATCCTGTTGTAAAGCTTGTGAATTACAGCAGTGTCTGGACTTGCAAGAAATCCATAATGGTGAAACAGTAGCACTTAGGGATAAGCAACAACTGCCTCATCTGACTTAAGGTGCCCTCAACAGAAGTGAACTAGTGCATGGCACTGCAAAGCTAGCCAACTACCCATGGCTGCAGAGGTCATAGAGCTTAGAGGAGAACCTATTTCTGTCATTTACTTAAACCAATAATTCATACTCAAAGAATGCTTACTTCTCATCACAGACTCTCTTTATGCAGCAAACTTCAAACTATAGTAGAGATCAACAGCTGGACAAAATCCAGGGAATAGGTGCTTTCAGGGTACTCAACCCCAATTTAAGCATCTGCAATGTAACCCTTGCACCTAAGATTTGGAGAAAACCATAGAGGAAAGGGCAGTGTAATTGTAAGAACCAAAGGTCCAGAATGCTTGCTGTTAGTGTTTTTTGTATAAGAAATCTTATTTTCTGATACACTACAATATTTTGTTCCTGATATATATACAACAAATGCAAACAGAATGAAACAGTGGTTACTATACAGTACTGAATATTCTCCGTTTAGAAGAAGTAAAATCCCTGCTACATGTAGTGGTCTTTACCTATAATCTCAGAGCTCAGGAGGCTGAGGAAGAAGGATGGCAAGCTTGGGTGCACAAAAAGACCCTATCTCAAGCAAATAAAACTTTACATAATAAGAAATTCCTCTGTATTGAATAATCTAGAAGCATAGAACTTCAAACATCAGAATATTTTGGAAAGTATTTGTCTTTCCTTTGTGAGTAAAAAGAGATGAGTCATGGGAGTCCCCATCTCTACTAGTAAATAATTGTAGGCCCTTGGGCAACAAAATTGATTTTCTAGGTCTAGTACTCAAAATCTCTCTTTTTTTCCAAAACCTCTTTTTAATTGAGTTATAAAATGTATTGCTCCAAATTTGTCATTCGAATTACTAATGAATGCTTTGTCAGATAAAAGATGCTTTCCATCAGATCTCATAAATCTGGAAGTATCCACAGTATTTCCAAGTTGTGACTTCTTTGATTTTTCTAATTAAATTAGTGGATCTCATATTGGTTCATTTTGGTAGGCCATGCTGATGCCACCTTAAATGCTTAAAAATTAAAACCAACGTCTTCCGAACTTTTAAAATATGTGCATAGAAAAAAATGTAACTTGATAGGCCATAAATTAGCTGTAAACAGTCCCAGCTCATATGTGTTTCCATCTTCGCTTGCTAATACTATAGTATTATGTAAAATACTTAGTGTATGCTACGAGCACTGTACAGCAGTGTGGTTGCCATCATGTCATACTACCTTTTGTAGTCACTTCCTTTCCAGCCCTGTGGGAGGAATGCTCTTTAACACTCCTCCAGTTCGGGTGAAGCTGTGTGGTGAGTGTCAACTAGTGCGTGGCAAATGGAAATGACATGGGCTGTCTGGCCTTAAGTATTTATTTGTGGAAACTCCCTTGGCTTCAGCAAATCACACCTTTTAATATAGTGATTCCCCTCTCCACCTGTGTCCCAGGCAGCAGATGTGATGGAAAGTCCAGGCAACTCATGACAAATGTAAACAAAGTAAAAAAGATCTCTTAGGTTTAAAAGCCATGAGGCTTATATATCTGCAGTCTAACCAAGACTAATATTACCTACCTCACTTTAAAGATGGAAATAACTTCAATAGCTGGTGAGAGGAATAACTGAGACAGACTCTACTCTGCTGCCAAATCTCACTGCTGCAGTCTACAGTGTCAGCTTGTACTCCAGATCACTTTCATCAGCTCTTGGACATCCAGGGACAAATTTTTGAGCCTCTGAAAACACATAATGGAAGTAGCAATAAAGTGACTCCTAAGGACACTCTGCCATTCTCATAGACCATGCTCAGCCAAGATCAGAGAATCGTCCTCCTGCAGTAGATGGGAACCAATACAGAGCCCCACATCCAGACGAAGAACAAAGACTGAGAGGCTGTGGAGCACTTGGCCCTCAATGACATATTTTTATCAAATCTCTCCTCTTAGAGCTCAGGTAACTATGCAGAAGAAGAGTTGAAAAGAATCCAAGAGCCAGAGGAGATGGAAGACACCACAGGAATGACACAGACACGAACTCACAGAGACTGTGGCAGCATGCACAGGGCCTGCACAGGTCTGAGCTAGGTGGGGTCCTTGTGTGGATGTAGGAAAATGGAAGCAGGCCTCCATCCCTAACCCAGAAACTGTCTCCAATTAATGACCACTTCACAAAGGTCACAGGGGTTTACTCTGATGGAGACTCAGGTCTCAGTGCTTAGACAAATAACACTTAAGGGCGGGATCCATGGCCAATCCAAAGTGAATTCAATGATCTCTGTCTCTGTCTGTCTGTCTCTGTCTCTGTCTCTGTCTCTGTCTCTCTCTTGTCTGTGTGTGTGTGTGTGTGTGTGTGTGTGTGTGTGTGTGTGTGAGAGAGAGAGAGAGAGAGAGAGAGAGAGAGAGAGAGAGAGAGAGAGAGAGAGAGAGAGAGAGAGAGAATGTTTTGTCTGGGCTCTTTTCTTTCTATTTTAACTTTACAGGACTTTTGCTCATATTAGGGTTTCCAATTCTCTGTCTTTATGGGATTTCTGTGTCTGTGAATGTGGGAGCCTCTCTGTGTCTAGATGTATTTCTTCTGCTTTTACTTTGATTCTTTTTTTTTTTTTCCTGCTTGTTAACTTTGTCCTATTTATATTTCTTTTCTTTTCTTTCTTTATTTTTTCTTTTTCTCTTTTAGATGCCTCTGTGTTTTTTGAGAAAGAGAAAGAAAGGGCATGGATTTGAATGGGTATGCAGGTGGGGAGGGGCAGGGTGGAGAAGGAGTCATAAAAAGGTGGGAAGGAAGGTGAAGATATGGGAGAATTTGGGAGGATTTGGGCTAGTGGAAACAGTAATCCGAATATATTGCATAAAAAATCCATTTTCAATTAAATAAAAGAAAATATATCATATGTTTGATATTACTGAAAAATACAAAAGTCATTCCTCAAAAAATATATTAAAATGTATAATATATCTAAGGCTTAACTGTGTAGCTCTGCTGCTGGTGAAGTTCTCTATAAAACGTGCATTAGCAATTATGCACAACAGTATTTCATGGTTTTGATGTTGCATAATTCCCAGCTGCTGCCCATATGAAGGAGCTACACAGACAATGGCAAAAACATAACAGAGGGCTCTGCAGAAATATGTGAGGTTTGCCACTTGAAAAAGCCAAAATTTTCTATGATTTAAAATACATAATGAACCTTAATATCAATAGTTAAGTTCCAATGTATGATTCCAACTCTATTTGCTTGAACTAATATTTTCTTTAATGGCGAGATGTTTCATTGTTCTTTTGATTTGTTTTCTATTAAAATCAGAAGTTAGAGAGAAAGTCAGCATTCTTTGTGGTACATTAGTTCAACTTAGTTAATACACATATTTTATTCATTTCACATTAGTGATGCTGCTTTGAATAAATTAAGATTCCGTTTTCATGATACCTTGTAAAATTTAAAAATGAAACTGGAGATTATTTTTATAGGTCTCTAAGAAACACAGTGATTATTTAAATTTATCTTCTTGTTTAGTTTTTTTTTTTTTTTTAACTATACCCAAGTCTATGTGTTCCACTGGTTTTTAGTGGGTTTTGATTGCAAAGATATATTGATTTTGCATTCTCTGGTGCCAAAGGCCACTAAGAACATCACAATGCAAAACAGAGGGTCAAGAACCCAAGCTAATGGACTGTGAAAATGGTTTCATAGTCAAAGTGCCTTCTGCATAAGCATGAAGACCTAAGTTGAGATCCACAAAAACCATGTGATATACTGCACACACTTATAAGACTGGTGGTACTACAAGGAGATAGAAATTGAAGGCAGGAGAATCCCTGGAAGAGAAGAGCCAGCTAGCCTAGTGTATAGTGTGTCAATGACGTCATGTCTCAGTGAAGGACCAAAATTTGATATCCACTTCTCTTCTGGCATGGATGAACACCCCTGACACACACAGTTGTCATATAAGAAAATATCTTTATCTTAAAACTAAATGTTCTAAAATTAATATATTTTGAACAATGATAAAAAATCCAAGCCTAGAAAAAATTGGTTTTCAATAACAAATCTTACTGATTTTGGAAATGACTTTTTCATTTAAGTGCTATTTTATGCTTTAAAGAATATCAAAACCTATAAAAGACTATCCTTCTGTCTTTACTGTGAACATCAGCTGGAAGTTTTTGAAGAGAACTGAAAAATACATTAATTACATGTTATATTTTTATAAACTTTAAGGCCAAAGGGTTTAACTCACACTAAAGGAAGTCACATGCAAAACACAGACACAAAAGATTAGTAATCAGAGCATTTAGGATATCTTTAAAGAAATATTGTCACACAGAAACAACTTTTTAAATTATATACATTTTTAAAATAATTCATTCATATTACATCCAGATTATTATGCCCTCACTTGTATTTTCTTGTTTCCCCCCACCCTTTCCCTCTTTCACCCTATTCCCCTCCCATAGGTCTGTGACAGATGGGGACCTCTTCCCCCACCATATGATCACAGCCTATCAGGTGTCATCTGGATTGCTTGCTTCCCCTTCCTCTGAGTGCCATCAGGGCTCCCCACCAAGGGGAAGTGGTCAAATAGAGGCCACCAGAGTTCATGTCAGAATCAGTCCCCGCTCTCCCCACAACACACTTGGATGCTCTTGATTCTTGTGATTCTAACAGGACAAACTATTTAGGGGTATAATGACAGCACATCAGAGTCATCTAATATTCATGCGTTTAAGGACAGGATTTTTAGCATAAAAGAATACAGAATTCTAAAATAAGATATAAACAAGCCTACAATTTAGGGAGCACACAAGACATTGTTTATGGGAGATCTATTTTTAGTTTTGATCTAACTGTACTATTTCTGGACATATACTCAAAAAAGTATGTTTATTACAGATACATGTTCATCTATGTTCATGACTGTACTCAGCACAGTAGCAAAAATATTTAAATAGCCTAGATGTTCATCAACTGCCAAATAGGAAATGAAAACATGATACTTGTACACATGGAATTTTATTTAACTATAAAGCAATATGAAAATTTCAGGGAAGTAGATTAAACTGGAAAACATTATACTGTGTGACATAAGCTGATCCAAAAAGACAAACAGTGCGTGTTTACTGATATGTGGATGCTAGTGTAGGATACTTAGATTTGTGTATTTAGAAGGGGATAGTATAACACAGAGAATGTGGGGGGGGGGGCGTAATAGAGAAATGGATTAAAGACCTCAACATAAAACCAGACACACTGTCTGTTAGAAAAAATGGTGGGAAAGAGCCTCGAACTTGTTACCACAGGAGACAATTTCCTGAACAGAATACCAATACCTCAGCCTCTAAGGTCAACAATTAATAAATGGGACCTCATGAAATTAAAAAGATTCTGTAAGGTAAAGGATACCATCAACAGAACAAAATGACAGCCTACAGACTGGGAAACCCTACATCTGACAAAGGGCTAATACCCAAAATATAAAAAAGAACTCAAGAAATTAAACACCACCAAACTAAATAATCCAATTAAAAAACGAGATACAAAGCTAAATAGAAAATTTTAAACAAAGGAATATCGAATGGCTAGGAAACACGTAAAGATATGGTCAACATCCCTAGTCATTAGGGAAATGCTAGTTAAAGCCACTCTGAGATTCCACCTTACAACTATCAGACACATCCTGGCAAGGATGTAGAGAAAGGGGAACACTCCTCCACTGCTGGTGTGAGTGTGAACTTGTTAAAACCACTTTGGAAATCAATCTGGGACTTTCTCAGAAGATTGGGAGCAGTGCTACCTTATTTGCTATTTTTTAATCAAAGTAAGCCATGTTGAAAAAGAAGACAGTGTGTCGCATGGTCAATCTGAGTAGAAATAAATCTTTCTCACAGGAAGAACGAACAAGTATTATATGGCAAATATACCATTGCCAATCAACTCAAGCACTAAGCATGATGCTCGTGAATTAAGTGTGCTGAAGGGATGTTTCCAAAATCGATTTAAATATGAGGATAGCAGTAGTTTCCAGGGAAGCCCGCGTCCAAACCCTCCACTTATGGGTGGTTCTTCCCTAATAGTGTTACTTCTGGAGAAACATTCCCAGTCTAGTCTTTTTAAATTCCTTTTACAAAATTTCCCTTTGTCCATGCTACTAACGAAGGCATACTTCCTACTCATTAATGACATTTACAGCCACTAAGTCCAATCTTCTCCAGGACACTGAACAAAGATGTGGTTGTCAGTCAAAATAAGGCAACTTTTGCATCATGAGACAACAATTATCATTCTTTTCTACTTTAGTGAGGTTTTCTGCTATTATCTGTTTTTGCCTTGTAAGGACCAGACAGACTCCATTGTGAAAAAGAAACTCCATTTTGTGTTAAACCTGGACAATTGCTGAACCCAAATTCCAGGAAAAAAAAACAAAAAAAAACAAAAAACAAAAACACAACTGGTCTAAACAGAAAAATATTCCCTAACAACACAATCAGCTCACCTTGGGAAAGTCCAAATATACACTCTGCTGGGCAAGCTGAACTGCAGGTTGTCTGCCACAGAGCAGCAACCATGTAGGAGAAGCCAGGCCAACAGTCCTAACGCCCCCATGACTGCTTCAAGCAATCTTTTCTATAGGTCAACTTGCCCCTACGCCTATTACTCAACCATGAAACGCCAAGGTTTGTAACTCCCTACTTGCAGCATTTCTGCCCAAATGCCATCCAATCATATACTGTAAAACCCATTCCTTTGTCTAAAGCCTATTTTTAAAAACCCTCTCAATTGAGATTTGAGGTCACTTCCCTGTATCTGCTGTGTCGGTGCATAGGAGGGGTGGTCCATGTTCAAATTTGCAATAAAGACTTGCTTGTCATTGCATTTGGCATTTGGTGGTCTGTTCAGGGAGTCTTTCAAAATTTGGGCACAACAGTCTCACTTTCTCCTAAAACTATTTTAGGATTAGAAGGAGGATTTCATATGCATGTGTGTGTTGGTGCTTGTATTTCAGTTGAAATAATGTATACCTTGAAAATTACAATAAATGCTTTCTGATATTTCTAACAAAACACAAAGTTGATTTTGCTTGTTGGTTTGACAATGAGGAACTGACAGACTATGAATTGGATGATATTGTTAAAGTGTGCTGTGTCAAGAAAAAGTTAAACATATTACTCCAGGACATATCAACTTATCCTTCATCAATGTTTAAAGGGGTTTTATACTAAAAATTTAACAACTGGGCCATAGTTTTTGCAAATTCCTTAAGAAGGTGTGTATGCAAAGCTATTTCACCTTGAAGGTAGAATGGACGGTAATGCACTGTCATTGCAAAACTGGAAAACACTGAAGACGTCTTTTCTCTAATTAACTATTTTAGTATACGGCCCCTGTATAGCATACTACTTCCAAAAGGCTAGGGCTTGCTAGCTAACCTCTAAAGTCTCCACACACAAAAACAAACGTCTTGGTTTTGTGATTGATACCTTTCAAGGTTTTATTTCGATGAGATGTTTTAAGAGCTGGTGATCCAGTTACTGCAGAATAACCACAGGAAATGCAGTGTAATGATAAGGCTCTAAAGGCCATAACTGCTATTCTTTTGCACCTAAATTATGTAATCATAAGTCCTTCATAATGCTTTCATTCACACATGCCAAACCATAATTGAGGAGCTGCAGGAGATTGTTTTGAGGAAGTAAAGTCAATCATTTCAAGACTACAGTGACTGAATGGTGTGGCTCACCATTAACTGTTTTAGTTGTCAATATCAGAGATGTGACAGCCTAGTTTAACACAACCAATCCTATTTAAGTACCCATGCTTCTCACACAGTGCCTTCAGTACATAGAGACAGAAAGCACTGCTTGGGTGCATGTATCTCCATCAGAATAACAATCCAAGGCTTTTTACTGTAAATTCCTCTACGAAAGGATGGATCAGCTGGATTACTTCACTCAGATTTTATTGAGTCTACTTATGTAAACTAAAATTGCTTGCTGAATTCTATAAGACTGTGCCTTTACACATAGAAGCCAAGAAACATGGCACACTGATCTGTGGTTGCTAGGCTAAATTGAATTTTTAATAATTTTTTTTGTTTGAATTTACACACTCATTTCAAACTTTCACAGTTACTTCTTTTCTCTTACTTGCAGAACCAAAACACCAAATTCTGTAGTGTGTCATATTGCAGACAGGAAATTTGTTAAAATAACCAATGATTTTTATTCCAACAGCATTTGACTAATGTTATTATAGTCCCTAAGTTGTGCTTGATGTATGAATTAAATAAAGCAAAAATCACTGCTTTTGAAAACTGCGCAGTTCAGAGAAACTTTGTATGAACTGGTTGTTGTTGTTGTTGTTGTTGTTTTGTTGTTGTCATTGTTTTGTTTTGCTTTTGTTATTGATTTTCTAAACATGAGAAGCCTACATCTCTAGCAAGATAGCAAACCAGTCAGTCTGTTTGAAGCACAGTATCCAAATCCTATCTCTGTGAAAAAGAAGGGATTGAAATGGAAGCCAAAACAATACTCAGTAAAAGAGATTGGAAATCTTAGCAGGAACTAATGATGCGATGGAGGTTTAGATGCAATTGAGCAGTAGCATAGATGACTCAAGTGAGCTGTCATCAAGAAGCCAGACAACACCACAAGACAATCTTAAACTTTGCTCTTAGTAAAGGTGGTGTGTCTAATATTGTCTCAAGTTTGGTCTCAGTTGGTGTATAAATCATTGCTTGATTCAGATTTATTCAAGTTGGAGACAAAATAAATCGATGCAACTAGTAATTTACATATTGAACTTAATAGGGATTAATAATTTGCTAAGTAACCAACACATTTCCAGATGTTGAGAATATACCAGTAAATAAATAAATGGTTTAACTGAATAATATGTACAAATTAATGGACATAATTCTTAAATTTTCTTCAAAGGGCTTTTCTCAGTGGAGAAAAACAGAGGAAAAAAATCCTCAGCTAGAAGTGTTATGATAAAGGTGTTTGTTTGGCTATAATTTGTTCTGTCCATACCTTATTAATTTTTTTTAATTTTGAAGAATATGTATGGCCACACTTGAAGACCCCAAAAGTACGTAAAACTTGGGTTTTAGTATCTTTATTTTGTTGGGTTTTAAACTTCAGTTTTCTAAGGTATTTTTCAGTGGATGGGACACTCTCATATCGCAATGTTAAAATTGGAATTTTATGGAAATGTTACAGAAATGATTTGCACTAAGTGATTCTTGAAGGTAGAAGTTTTTTTGTTTTTTGTTTTTTGTTTTTTTAAAGAGATGTTCTTGAAGCTCAACCCCAAAATGTGAGATGTGAGATTTATAAGCCAAACAAAATCAAAATACAGAGCGTACTGGATTGGCTGTAGCTGGGGGATGTATTCTACTCGGGTCCACTTTCATGAATTGGCTACTTCCAATTGGCGGATGCTGACCTTTTTTTTTTTTTTTTTTTTTTTTTTTTTTTTTTTTACTTGAAACATAATTCTGTGTTGAATATGCTCTTATCTATCTTCTTTCTATAAGTTGTTTACCTTATACATTTCTATCACCTATTATCTGTCATAGACCCTATATCAACCACTTATCTATCTTTTAACTGTTTGCTTCTACTTAATAATGAAACCAGGAGACAGTTTCTTTTGTAGAAACTCAAAGAGAAGATGTAAACTCTTCTACTTATTTAACCAAACAACAGGACACATTAAAATCAGAGTGTGGGAGCGTAGGCTTCCTTTTTGATGGTTGAACCTATCATTTAACAACAGCCTAGTACCTTGATACTAAACGTCTGGAAAATCTGAGTTGGGAATGGAGATATTTTCTGGGAAAAGAAAAAGACAGCATGAGAGTACTATTTATAACTGCCTGTAAGAAAAATATGAGAAACAAACGGCATTGCATAGTTGCTTTCTATACTTTCAATGTGAGACTCACAAGTCCTCTGCTGCCTGCTATGCAACTATATGGAGTTCTGCTGACCAGGCATCTCAGGAAGAAAATCAGAGCACATTCAAGCACAGTGAAAGTCCCCTGAAGGTGAGGTTTTCCAGAACAGCCCATTAATTTTGTGGCAAAGATTACCATGCCCTGTCCAGAGTTTTATGTGCCTGCAGTCAATTCCTGTGGTTCTCATAGTTGGCAGGCAATCTGAAGGAGCTGGGAAGACAGATGCTGGGCAGCTATAACCAGTGCTCAGGAACAGCAGCTCCCTTCACATGTTTGAAATCATGTTGTGGTTTTCTCTGTTTGATTTTTATCTTTTGTTTAGACTACACACTTGCCACTCTTGTTGTGAAGCCCTGTTCCTCAGCTCCACAATGTTCACACACATCACTGTCCCAGTGAGTGCCATCTTGCTGGTTTTCCCATGACGGATCACATTGTGATGGAATTTAGGAAGAAGTCCCACTTCCTGAGGAGTTCTCTTCTCTCTTCTTCTATTGTTTCCCTCTTCTCCTTTCCTTTTTTCTTGCATCCCTTTATCTTGTATTTGAACTTTAGAGAAGACTCCACTGTATAACTGAGGAAGACTAGCTGTACCTCATTATATAGCCCAGGATATACCTCATTATGTAGCTGTACCTCATTATGTAGTCCGGGCTAACCCCAAACTTGCAGTGATTGTCTTTCCTTATCCTCTTGTGGGTGAATATGAAGAAAGTAAGGGAAATTAATTTGTCACAGCACTAATAGCTGAAAAATCATCAATTTATTGTGGTAATTGCCAAGTCTGAACTTCCACAAAACCACAGGTCCATGGTTTTGAGAACACAGGCATACTTTTATGTTGACATTGACTTGATCATCTGGGTTTTTTTTTTAATACTTAGAATATTTTTAAACCATACTTTGATCATGATTTTTCTTTCACAGATCCCCCTCCCCCTTCCTGACCCACTCAATTCCACTGACACATTTTCTCTATCTCTTTAGAAAGCAAACAAACAAACAAAACAAAAACCACATCAATAAAAACATAAAAACACAAAATTAGAAACCACAGCATACAAGCAAAAGACCAGTCAAAAAATAAACAGAATACTCAAACAAAGCAATATGAGACAGAATATCTGTAAAAACACCATTGACTTGTTTTGTTTATACCAAATAGTACTGAGCATGAGCCTATCCCTTAAGTGTAGATGATATAGAAGTGAGACTCCATTGGAACAAACAATTCCTTTGTCAGAGAATGTCAGTTGGAGGTAACTTCATGTTTAGTTATGGGAGGCCATATCTACTTCTACCTCTTAGTTCTGGAACTCTTCTAGGTTGAATGTGTGCAGCCCTGTGCATCCTTCCACAGACTCTGTGACTTCAAATGTATGTGAGGGTAGTGAGAGTTTTGGTTTCTTTTTTAACAAGCCCAGATATGTTATGCAAATGTGTTTTTGTTTTAATCCCAGCTGTGGGATATGGCACTGCTTCAGATTGTCCTCAGAAGCTAACAATAATGTGTCTTGTGCTGTGACAAGGGCAGGGTTTTTGTTTTGTTTTGTTTTTCAAGACAGGGTTTCTCAGTGTAGCCTTGGCTGTCCTGGACTCACTTTGTAGACCAGGCTAGCCTCAAACTCACAGAGATCCACCTGCCTGTGTCTTCCTTCAGAGTGCTGAGATTAAAAGCCTGAGCCATCCACCTGGGTAAGGGCAGGATATTGACAGCTGCAAATAGCTTACTTCTGTCTGAGAACTCTTGAGAGGGTATAAAAATGGGAGAGCCCCGAGACAGCCTGTGGTGGCTGCTGCTCCCTCTGCTGCTGCCCCTGCTGTTGTGGCTCCTGCTGCGGCATTTGCTATGCTGGTTCACTGGATTGCTGGATTGTTGGTTTTTTTGTTTGCTGAATATTCATTCTGATAAAGAAGATTGGACTTGTCCCTAGGAACCTGACTCCCCTAATTAGCAGGAAGCAGTCTAAACAGGTCTAGATCCCCTTTCCCCTCTTCTTTCTCACCTACCTAGTGTTGGGTGTTGAGGTACTGTGGTGGTATGAATAGGTGGCCGCCCCACATAGATTTTTGTGTTTGAATGTTTAGCCGTAGGCAGTGTCACTATTAAGAGGTGTGGCCTTATAGGAGGAGGTGTCCCTGTGTAGGTGCTTTGAAGTCTCCTATGCTCAGTTCCCAGTCAGTATGGAAGTCTGGCTGCCTGTGAACCAAGATGTAGAACTCTTGGCTCCTCCAATGCCAACTCTGTCTGCATAATCCCATGCTTCCCACCATGACAATAATGGAGTGAACCTCTGAAACTATAAGGCAGCCCCAATTAAATTTTTGCCTTTACAAGAGTTGCTTTGGTCACGGTGTCTCTTCACAGCACTAAAACCGTAGCTAAGACCTGTACACTGTGTAAAGGCGTGTCTCTGCTTTTCCTAACTTACGTATGACATTCTCTGATTACCTTAAATAAAAATCTCATAGCCAATAGCCAAGACATAAGTAGAAAGTGAGACTTCCTGATAGGGAGAAAGGTACTCTGTGAAAAAGAAAAAAAGAAGGCTTTTTTCACGAGTAGCAAGCAGGCATGACCAGGAGCCTGGAAGGTATAGCTACCCATGTGGCAGGTTGGAGGTAAGTGGTTGGGTTAACTTAGATAAGCTAATTGAGAGCCTGCCCAGATAAGGCCTAAGCTTTAAAATATTAAAAGGTCAGTGCCTTTATTTTTATGGCTGCCAGGTCACCAGGCATCCTTACATCCTGATTGTAGTCCCCTTGCTCTTATCTTCCTATTACCACTCTCACCCCCTCTTCTGTGGTATTCCCCACCACTACATCGCCGACAGCGCCAGTGTCTTCTAACAGTTGGGGGGTTAGAAGGGATTGGGGTGGAGAGGCTGGAATATATAAGTACTCAGTAAAATAGCTTAAAAAATACACCTACAAGTCGCACCCTTCCAGCCCATGCCCCTGAGATTAAGAGTCTCATAATTTAAAGACTGGGCTATCCAGGCACAGACCAATAGACACCCAGTGTAAACACTCCATTTTTAGATTTCTGTTGTTGTTATTTCCATTTTTGCAGCTGCTTTTTTTTTTTTTTTTTTTCCCTTACTTTTGCAGGAGCTGTTTCTGTTGGTCACTCAGAACCATTTTTACTGATCCATTAGCAACTCTTATTACTGGGTTTCTTATAGTAGATGAGACTGTTTGGGTAATATGCTTTGTCCTCTCAGCAGCAGCTGATATAGTCACTTTCCCTGATATAGACACCATGGGCTGAACAATTCTTTTATTTTAATCTAATACTTTCTTTTCAGAACTTTGTGTTTGGCCAGACTGGGCTGCTTGAAGGACATTCATGCTGTCAATCTTAGTCTGTTCTATATGGTCATTAGCTTTGATCTTGTGATCCGTCCATTGTATGGAAAAGCTTTTTCTGGCTCAGCTTTCATACTTCTCTGGTCTATGATGAGAAAGCAGAATGCATCAGGTAACAGAGTCCAAGATTAAACACTCCATGGTTAGATTTCTCTGGTTTCCCTGTCTTTTTTTGAAGCTACTTTTCTTTGTGTTTTTGGAAGAGCTACATTTTTTGTTCACTCACAACCATTTTCACTGATTAAAAAAAAAATGTACTCAGATTAAATTCTGTTACCCCATCACTTGTATCTTCCCGATTTCCTCCCCTTTTGCCCTATCCCCAGTCTCCTAAACCTCTGACAGAAGGGGACCTCCTCCCTGACCATATGATCACAGCCTATCAGGTCTCATCTGGATAGCCTTCTTCCCCTTCTTCTGAGTGCCTCCAGGCCTCCCCACCAAGGAGAAGTGTCAAATTGGGGGCACCATATGTCATGTCGGGGGCAGTCCCTGCTCTCCTTATAACCTTGTTTTGAAGTTGGCCTTTTCTGGAGTGAGGTCTTGAGCTGTCTCATGTATCTAAACAATATTGCTATCTTCCAGTGGAATGTTGACATATTTCAAACCAAAGTGTCTATTTTGTTCACATACCTTGTGTTGGGTTTCAGAGCCAGAGCAAGTGGCTGAAGTGTCTATTTAAAATACCAAAGCTGACCTGGCCTCTAGATTATCCAAGTACTCTTCAGTCCCTACCAATTACAGGGCATGTCTGGCATACCCTACCCTTCTACCATGAACTTTCCAGCCCAGGACTGGGCTTCCTCTCCCCAAGAGGATCTTCACTATACAATCCAGACATTTTGGTGCTCTCTCTTCTCTCTCTCTCTCTCTCTCTCTCTCTCTCTCTCTCTCTCTCTCTCTCTCTCTCTCTCTCTCTCAACCCCCCCTCCTTCCCTCTCTGGCTATCTCTCTCCCTGCATGTTCATGTGCCCTCTGCTTCTCTCTTTGATCTCTCTTTGATCTTTGATCTGTATGGTGACTTCACTGACCACCCCCCCCCATAAGGTCAGTGATCTCTCCTGAGAGCTGCCCCCAATGAACCTGACCTTAGATATTTTTAATTAGGCTTGAATTGGCTTATTTCATCAGGGGAGAAAACCTATTTTCTGATGTCTATTATCTTGGTATTGAGAACCCAGGAAGAGTTGAGGCCTTAGCCAAGAGGACCAAGCCATTCTTGGACATGGGGGGAACTGGAAACCTGCTTTCTCCCTATCTTTCTCTGCACCTGACACAATCCACTTTAGACTCAATTAGCTATCCTTTCCCAGCAGCTTAAGAGGTCCAATACTTTCTTTTCAGAACTTTGCATATGGCCAGATTGTGTTGCTTGATGGACATTCTTGCTATCAATCTTAGTCTATTCAATATGGTCTTTGGGTTTGATCTTCTAATTCATCCATTGTATGGAAAAGGGATACCCATCAAGTCATGGCTACATCAGGGCAAGCTCATCTGTTCCAGAACATAGAACAGGTCTTTGTTCTAGGGAGTCTTTGGATACAGAGACACCAAAGACTGGGATGATGGGCATTACTGGGTCTAAAAACAATTCCCAGATGACCCTGGCGTGCCTATAGTGAAACTTGTCCAAACTGAGTTTGTCTCAGACTTCGCACAGACACTTTCAGTCTGAACTTCATGGGACCAGGGTTTTCGGAAACTGTGCTCTCATACCCCTTCCCTCCTTCACAGCAACACAGCTTCAGCAGCTGGGCATCTTTGCACATGTGTCCAGATGCCACTTATCCCCACCACTGCTACCCTACCTCCCTCTTGTCCATGCCCAGCCTTGGTGGTGGCAGCAGTAGCAATGGTGGTAGTGACAGAGCAGCCTGGTCCCTTTAAACAGTCTACTGCAACTGCTTGGCTATAACCTGGACTGGCAGTGGGAGCGATATAAACAACATGTGGCAGGTCACCATCTTGACTATGGGATAAAAAAAGTGGAGTCATATCTTCACTGTCATCTTGATTAAGGCTGGCAGCCATGTCTGTTGTGAGAAAAACATAGAGCTTCACTGCTATCTTAATTAAAGGCTGCTTAATGTGTTCATGTACAGGAATGCATCTTGATGTTAGCCAAATTTTGTATTTTGGTTTAAAGATATCACACAACTGTGCAACTTAGTTTTGCCTTCTGAAAATTGTGGTTAAACTTTATGTTTTCACTCTTAAAAAGGAACTTTATTTTAATATTACAAAAACACACAATTGAGAGGTTTTAAACTTCTTTAAAAATTTTTAAAGGATTTCAAAATTAAAAGCTTAAAAATCGAAGCGGAGGCGAGCCGATTGCTGTGAGTTCAAGGACAGCCTGGTCTACAAAATGAGTCCAGGACGGCCAAAGCTACTCAGAGAAACCCTGTCTCAAATGCCAAAACCAAATCAAACCAAACCAAACCAAACCAACAACAATAAAAAAAAAAAAAAAAAACAGAAAAAGCTTAAAAATTACTGGCTTGAAAAATATTTTTAGCCTCATTTTGATAATGTTATTAAAGTATAGATTTTTAAAGTAATGTTTGTCTACCTTCTTTATCTTTTAAACTTTAGCTGTTTGGATAAACTAAGTCATATAGAAAACTACAATGGCCAAAAATTATGCAAGATATTAGGATCAGCAAAGGTGCCAGTCTCACTATGAACTGTATCTGTGATTCACAGTTTTATTTTGATGCTAGAAGAGCTACTATTCAAAATTATGAAGGCTTAAGACATCTATATAGACCTAAAAACATCTTAACCACTAAATAATTAAGCTTAATTGTAAAATTAAACTATCTGGTCTTCAACCCCATCAGAGAGTTGAGAAGGAATAAAATTAGTTACCTGAGTATACAGGGGTGCAGGTTAGCAGCTTCCCAAATGAGAAGATGACAGAGACAATTTGCTACTGAGCAGACATACAAAACTCTCTTTAATGCTGGAGCATTATCTTCAGCCTTCTAGCCCAATACATCTGACAGACATACTTGCGAAACAGGAACTACACATTCATAATTTATATGCACAAAGATAGGAAAGATGTTTTCTTCAAGGTTGTAAAATATAGATAGCCAAAACACTAAGAATGTAACATTTATTTCTATGTTCTGGCTATTATGAATAAGGCTGCTATGAACATAGTTGAGCAAATGTTCTTGTTGTGTGCTGGAGCATCTTCTGGTGCCTCATATTTGACCACGTCCCCTGCATGGGGAGGTCTGATGGCACTCAGAGGAAGGATAGCAGGCTACCAAGAAGAGACTTGATAACCTATGAGCACATACAGGGGGAGGAGGTCCCCCTCATTCACAGTCATAGGGGAGGGGAATAAAGGGAAAACAGGAAGGAGGGAGGAATGGGAGGATACAAGGATGGGATAATAATTGAGATATAATATGAATAAATTAACAAAATATTATAAAAAAGAATGTAACATTTATATAATTCCTGATTGTTTCATGGTTTATCTTGGTATAGGTAGTTTATTGTACATATGTATAATAATATAAATGTATATGTAACAATTTTTTAGAAATTGAATGAAAAAAATTTAAAAATAACAAAATTGTGAAGGCCTCAAACCTAACATGGATGGACTTTATTTAGCCTCTTTTATGTCTCCAAAGTTAAGCCTAGCATGGATAACTAGACACAAGCAAAGTTCATTTATTTAAATAGACAGATGGTCTTTAGGCACTTGAGAGGCCTGTGGAATATGCCATTTAAAATGTTGAAATATATCTTTTTTTTTTTTTTTTTTTTTGTAATAGAGAGACATCAGCTCCTGTCAGCTGCTCTAATCTTCTCCTCTGAAGAAGATGGGAGCAGAAGAATCTCCTCCTGAAGTTTGCGTCATATGTGTCAAGACCTGGCCCCTGGCCTATAAACTTCCCTTTCCTGCCACTGCTGACAACACACTGTCTAACCTGTAGACAGAGAGGACACTAGGACATTGGCTTCCTTACTTTGCCTAGACAAAGGAGACAGTCACCCCTTTCAAAATTCCTGCTTCACAGAAAAATCTGTTGGATCTTCACTGCCTGGCAACTGGA
This sequence comes from Acomys russatus, assembly GCF_903995435.1. Lineage (NCBI taxonomy): Eukaryota > Metazoa > Chordata > Mammalia > Rodentia > Muridae > Acomys > Acomys russatus. The sequence goes on from NC_067159.1 coordinate 16,029,513, forward strand.
GATGGATGTCCCACCAAACACAGAGGAACAACAGGTGACTGACCGTCCATGTAGTGGTAAGTCTCTCTCATTTTTAGTGGACTCGGAAGCTGCTTGGTTTGTACTTCCTGCTCATTTATCCTTCTCAGGTCTCCAGTGGGTTTGAAGATTAGACTAGTGAAAGAACTAACTTTTTGCTATTCCTTTATCTGAGAAAAGTCACTTTACAAGTGACTTCTCCCAGTAATCAATCATGTGAGTCTCATAGTGGTAAATAATTAGATTAAAAAGGTGTAAAGTTTATGTAAAGTCTGAGGATAGGAAGTCTTAGGTTTTGAGGATCTAAGAAAGCGGTTTAGTGTTTAGGAAGCTATTTAAGGATGGTAAATCCAAGTTATGATGGTTGGAGGATGAAAAAAACTGAAATGGTGATTTAAAAAAAAATGTGATGTAAGGTATATGAAAGGAATGAAAAGTCCTCCAGATTTCTTCCCCTCACTGTGCTACTGTTGTATTCAGACTTCAAAGCTCAGAGCTTTAACATTAATCAATAGAGTTCTGGTAAATTATTAGTCTAACTCTGGAGAAACATTGCATTGTAGATCCACTATCACAGTCACAAGCTTGAGATTTTTAAATAATTTTTCAAACTTCTACTATGAAACAATGGCGTGACTCTACCATGTTTTCTACAATGTAGTTTTCAGTACTGATTCCAAACAGTGATATTACTAACATATCTAAGATTTATCTTTTTTGTAAACTTAAAATGCTCTTTGAAACTTCGGAGAATCCACTAGAATCCATGTCTCACAGGTCAAACGGACCCCAAATAAGTATTATCAATCAATGGCCTGTTTCTCTTGACACCTGCCTATTCCGGAGGCGGGGATGTATTCCCCTTTCCCTGGTACTGGGATGCCCTCCTCTCTTCCAACTATCAAGACCATGACCTAAATGTTTCAAATGTATACCCAAGAAATAATTTTCCTCCTTGAACTCCTTAACTTTAACTCCTACGTCTAACAGGCATGAACGCGCGTGCACATACACACACACACACACACACACACACACACACACACACACACACACACACACACACACACACGAGAATCCTGCCAGGTCCAGGTGTTTCTTCAAAATCTGCATCATGGACAGCTCCAAAAGTAGCTAACCCCAGATGGTCTCACAACCTGCACAACAAGTAAAGCACCCTGCTCTTCTTGGACCTGGCCAACATTCCAGCATTTTGTGTCTCCTCCACCCCTGCCCATAATGATGGCTCTATGTCAGCAGGAAGTAGTCATAGATGATTACTTTGTCCCTGGTTCATTTATTTTCAACAGAAGGCTGGGATATTGTTTTTCAGACCTGGGACAATTGTGGGAGGTTCTTATTAACATACCAAAGTGAATTTGGCCTCTGGGTTCTCCCACCGTTTCTCAGAGTCTACCTATTACAAGGCATGCCTGGCATGCCCTGCCTTCTACTCTGAACTTTTCAGCCATGGGACTGGCATCCTTCCTCTTCTCCAGGAGCAACCCCTCTCTGTTTCTCTCTTTCTACATACTCAAGCTCTCTTTCCTTCTCTTTCTGCCCCTGTTCCCTGTCTACATGAATCTGCCTTTGAATACTTTTAATCCAACTTGAATTGGCTTATTTTGCCAGCGGAGAAAACCTGTCATCTCATACCTCTTTTTCTTCTGAGATAGTGACTTTCTGGGAGCAATGTTAGTTCTAACCATTTCAGTGTTGAAATCTTTCTGAAGTTGACTGGCCAAATGTGATACAGGACTCACTTCTGGCTTTAAAGAATCCAATCACAACAGAGTGTCAGGGAAACTTTGGCATTTCTAGGGCTCATGGAAGCCACTTGGTAGGTCTTCAGACCATGCCCTGGCTGAAATACACAATGCTTCCGTGCAAAGGAATTCCTTTCTTTGACTTTTGCAGAAACTGTCTTAAGCAAGCTTTCCACTCTTTGGAAGAATCTGCCTGGGCTCATTCCCTTTGTTCCAATGGTCTATGATTCCAAACTGTTTTCTTCACTTTTAACTTTAGGAGAAAGGATTCCGCTTTTTTGGCAGGTCTCCCTCTACTTGCTTCCATTCTTTTTGATCCATTCTCTGAATCAGCTCCTGTAGAGTGGCTTTGTTATAGTTTCTGTGGGCAATCTATTTTGTCCTTTGAGAAGCAGAAGATCCAGCCTCACAGACTGCCTTGTGGTTCTCTTTTCCCTCAGGGATCATTAGCCACTGACCCAGAAGGACAGAGGGAGATGAAGCTAGGGTTCAGAAGGCCACGCGTATGGTAGAGAAAACTTCGAGAAGTCAGTTTTAAGCAGCTCATTTCATTATTTCAGGGCTAAAGTATATAAAGAGTTCTAAGGGTTACAGTGGGAAGGACAAATTGGTCATAACACAGAGCCTAATTATCATATGGGCGGGAAGGAAAGAGTGGGACAAATGCACTTGCAGGAAGCTCTGTGCAGGCTCATTCTACAATAAGGTTAGACATTTCATCTCTCTCTCTCTCTCTCTCTCTCTCTCTCTCTCTCTCTCTCTCTTTCTCTGTGTGTGTGTGTGTGTGTGTGTGTCTGTGTGTGTGTGTGTGTGCATTTCTCTCTCCCTGTATGCTCAAGCTCTCTCTCTTTCTGCCCCCTGCTCCTTGTCTGCATGATGGCTTCATTCACAAACACCCTCCTGTGTGAGGTTGATGAATTTACCCTAGACCTGCCCCCAATAAACCTCCCTTTATACAATTTTAAAAATGCTTGAAAATTATCTCCATATATACTAAGCCAAAGAAGAGGAAGCTGAGATGAGAAAGGGAGACCTCCATTTTGTGACAAGTTCAGAGGACTACCCAGACATGGTGGACTGTGACCCTAAGAGCAGAGCCCTCTAACCCTGCCTTGGTTACTGTTTACTCAAAAATTTGCCTTCAGGAAAGCTCAAGTTTTTTTTTTTTTTAAGATCTAAGAAAATGTTTTAGAGTCTAAAATGATGTTTTTAGGTTTATAAATATGAGTTATGATTTTTTAAAAAGTGACTTAGGAACAGAACTTTGGATTCATCAAGATAAGATAGATATTTGTGTTGCTAAACACAAATAGACTGGACATTGTGAATATAATACCAGATAGTTCTTGAAATTTTTCATATTGTATGTATTGTATTAATGTTAGAAAAAAACCCATTTTTGGATTAAAAGAGAGAGATGGAGTGAGGATTATGGTTTCTTAAAAAAAAACAGTTTTGTTATGCAAATGTGTTTCTGTTTTAATTCAAAGTGTGGGATCCACTGCTGCTTCAGATTGTCCACAGCGGCTGACTATAATGTGTCTTGTGCTCTGGCAAGAAGGGCATGAGTTTTGACAGCTGCAGATAGTTTAAATCTGGGAACTCTTGAAAAGGAATCAATTGAAGAGTCCTGAGAGGGCCTGTGAAAGTTGCTGCTCCTCCTGCTGCTAACCCCTGATGTTTTAGATTCCTGCTGCTGCACCAGCTATTGTTGGATTACTGGATTGCTAGTTTTCTGATTTGCTAGATATTCTGATGAAGAAGCTTGGACTTGCCCTCTAGGAAGCTGATGCCCCTAATTAGCAGGGAGCAGTCTAGAGAGGTCTATGTCTCCTTTCTCCTCCAACTTTCTTTCTCACCTGCCTAGTCCTGAGGGGCTAGAAGTGATTGAGGTGGAGAAGGGTGGTAGATAAAAACAAACAAACAAACAAAAAACCCAAAACAAAATAAAACAAGAAAAACCCTACATGTCAGTTCTGTTGTGTGACACTACTTCTTTGGTGTCCTCCATCCACATTGGTTATTACAATATTTCTGCCTCCTCTTCTGTAGTTCCCTGATTCTAGAGGCGAGGGATGAAGACATCCCATTTTTGGCTTACTATTCCCAAATCTTTCAGTCTCTGTACATTGCTTAAATAATCTTCTGGTGTTTTGGTTTTTTTCTGTGTGCTGTTGTTGTTGTTGTTTGTTGTTTGTTTGTTTGTTTTTAAGAATATTGCTTAATGCCCTCTCTCACTTCTGTCTTTGGGTGATGCTATCATTCAGGCTTTGCAAGTTCTTTTGCCAGACATGGTAGATGCTTATATTGTCAAACAGGAGAAAGCCTCAAAGTGTCTAGATGTATCTTGTTGACATTTGTTAACAGTGCTTCTTCAGAGATATCAGATACTCTGTGACTCTAAGATCTAATGGATTATATGGTATAAACTGTTACTTCCTGGCTTTCTCTCTGTAAACTGGGTTTTATTTTCCATCGATTTTCTTACTTCTAGACTCTTACTGACATAGCCTGTGTATGGTTCTTTCTTGATTCTTTCTTTTAGCCTCACCTGGCTTCTGTCTATGTACTTCCCCAGCTTCATAGATACCAATATCCAGGAGAAAGTATAGCTTACAGGTAAAGAATCTAACATGCATTTTTTTGGCTTGTTTTTCTAGACAGGGTTTCTCTGTGTAGCTTTGGCTGTCCTGGACTTACTTTGTAGACCAGGCTGGCCTGGTCTCTGCCTCGTGGGGTCTGGGATTAAAGGCATGAACCACCACGCCCAGCTCTAACAAGCATTCTTACAAAGTGTTCTATTACTGGATGTTGCAAGTGATTTTATTTGCTTGCTTGTTTTACTTTATTTTTTCATATTAGTATAAATACAAAGTTACCAGTTTGTAAACACAAACCTAAAATAAACAATTCAATAGCATGTAATCATCTTACTTAATTTTTTCTTTTCTCTCTCTCTCTTATAATGAAGACCTCAAGCTGCAAATGCATGTGTGATAACTCTTTAAAAGAATGACAATTATTAACTCTTCTGAATAAATTTAGCATCATATGATGTCATGTTAATTCTTATCATGACCTTTTGAATAATATGTTCTGTATAGGACCTAGTTTCATTGTATGTGAGACCAATGCTTTGTGAACATTGAATGAGGCATTATATACATTTAAATGATCCAAATACAACCCAAACTCAATTAAGTGATTATCAAAAAGATAATGCTGAATATACTTACAAGTTTCTTAATAATGGTACTTTTGTACAGCTCATAAATTTGTGAGTTTTTAATTGTGTAACATCCAATTGCTTTACACGCTTACTTGTAAACAGTGGTATATCTAGTTTCCCCTTAGATACCTTTAAAAGTAAACAACCAATGCTAAGCAAAGTACTCTCTATTTTAGCACATTCCATTAATAGCAAGCTCAGGCAATATATCAGTAACTCCATTTTAACAAATACAATTGTGATTTTCAGTTCTTTAAAAACAGGCATACTCACTTTCCAACACACATAAGTGATCTGTCAGTTCAAATTCTATTTTTTTTTTTGAAACTGGATACAGTAATACTTGTTCATTGAAAATTTCTATATCTCTAGCACATTTAGAAATCCTTGACTACCAAGAGACACTTTAAGTGTTGACAATGGCCTTTAAGTAAAGCATATCATAGAAAATAATTGAAGACTAGCAAATGTTTTCTAATATATTAGTTTAATTACTAGTTTACTTTAAAGACTCTTCTACTGGGTACCTGTAAGACCAGGGATTCACTACACATAAGAGGAAGTGAGAGTGCCTATAGACACTGTCTCTTTACCCCTAAGTCTGAAATTTACCATGGAGAAAACTGACAAATTGTAAACCTTAAATTTGATGTTATCAGAACTCAAGTTTATGATCAGATATTTATGTTTATTATAGTTTATTTTTGTTCCTGTCCTTTTTATTGAAAATAGGCTTTTTTCTCATATAATATTTCCTCTTTGTGTTTTCCCTTTCCTTTACCCCTCCTAGACCTTCCTCCCCTTCTTCTCATAAGGATCCACTCCTTTTCTGTCTCTCATTAGAAAGAAAAAAGGCTTCTATGAGGGAATAATAAACTAAAATATAACAAAACTAAAATATCAGAATTGCACAAAAGAAATAAATGGAAACTAACTAGCCCAAGAGAAGACACGAGAAACAAATCTCTCTCTTTTTTTTAAATTCTAAAATATTTAAATGACAATATTTTTGTGTATTCAAAGTTTGGATAGCATCTAATTTTATGCATATATGCCCCTTGATGGATTCAGTATTTCCTTCTTCAAAAAATATTTTCATGATATGGTTATTTTGTCTGCATGTATATGTCCACCACTTGCATGCCTCTTGGAGACCAGAAGAGAGAGTTGGTCATCTGAAGCCACAGTTACAGATGGTTGTGAGGTGCTATGTGGGTACCGGGATGAAAACCTGGGTCCTCTAGAGCAAAACTTAGTGCCCTTAACCACTGAGCCATCTCTGCATCCATAAAGGCTCCATTTCTCCCATACCCTTAAGACATTTGTGGGCATTTATCTTTTTGACAATAGACATCCAAGCAGATGCTGATCTGCTTTCTGGATAATTCCTGTCTTATTGGAGAATGTCTGTCAGTCTCTTTTTGCCATTTGTTAGTAAAGTATTTTTCTCTTGTTGAGATACATGAATTCCTTGCTTCTTCAGCCTATTAACACTTTATGAGATACTTAATGATATTGTTTACAGAGTAACTTTTCCTGTGACTGTTGTTCCCTTGGCTTCTGCTTTGCAGATCCTTCTACTTTGACATAGGATCACGCACTCTTTTTGCTTTGGCAATTTGTGCCTTGGTTATTAAATCAAAAGATCATTGTCAAGGTCAAAAGGAAATAACTCATTTTTTTCCCTTGGAGTTTGCAACTTCTGGATTTACATCTAGATGGTTAATATATTTTAGTTATTTTTAGTGACTGGTGTAAAGTAGGAGTACACCTTAATTATTTTTTATATTCATGTGGCTATCTACTTTCCCAAAAACTGAAGAGAATATTAATTTCCTCATTAGGTACGCTTGATAAATAAAATTTGACTTCAAATATGTTAGTATACAATATGCTCTTTCCTCTGTGTTATTGGTCTGAATTTCTGCTTTGATGGTGGTACTACGAAACTTTGATTATTTTAATGTATAATGTACTTAGGAATCAGGAGGTATTATAACTCTGACTGCTCTGTCTATGCTCTTCAGAAGACGTTGTATTTCTATATAACTTATTAGATTTTTTTCTGTTTCCATAAAGAATTTCATCAGCATTCTCATAGAGACTATATGGAGTCTATTGATTTCACAAAGTAGAATAAATATATACCTATCCATGAATACAAGGCCTCTTTTCATTATTTGTGCCTTCCTAGGTTTTATCAATGTACTGAAATTTGACTGTCCATATCTTTTACTTTATTTGGTTAAATCTTGTTCTCGTTTTAAAAAAGTTTTGATAGTGTATAAGTGAGATCCCGTTATTTCTTTTTCAGATAATTTGATTTAAACAGCTAGAACTCTACTTATTTTTAAATGTTGAGTTTTCTTTTTTAAAATCTTGTTTATATTTATTTTGTTTCAGCTATGTGTATGTGGTTTTCTTAAGGTTCTTATATGCACTTGCTTCCCTAATTCTTGCAGTAACTATATAAAGTAGTACCATTTCTTCATTTTTTAAATGACACACTTAAAAATGAGTTTAATATCTTCTCCTTAAGTGTATCCTATGAGCTACCCTTTTACTCTTTACCTTATTTGAGGAAAAGAGGTTTAAAATCAGATTGGCTGGCTTCAAGGAGCCTGTGTTCTACATCTGTGCTTCCTGTTCCTCCAAATTACAGTCTAGGTGTAAGTACCTGCCTGAGACCTTAAGTCAGTAGGTAGTGGCAAAGAACCCTTAATTATACGTTGTTTACTCATTTAAGCTTTCATTGACCGAGAATTTCTTACATGCATATAATGGAGACTGACCAAGCCCATGCCCATCTTTTCCATTACAATAACCTCCATTTCCACCACCATTGTTCTCTCCAAACTTTATGCATTTTACCTCTTTATATGAACCCATTGAGTTCATTCGGTGATATCAATAAACACACGAGCGCAGGACCATCTACTGGATCATTGGTAGCTCTCAGAGGCCACGCCCTTGAAGTAAGTTGCCTATCTCTGCAGCAGACATCAATTGCCAAAAGCTCCTTAGAAAGAAATAGAGTTTCCTAATCATCTCTTGGCTCCTAGCTATGATTTTTCTGGCTGGATCTTATATATGTATTGTGCATGGAGTCAGTGCCATTATCAGTCATGTGTGCAACTTTCCTTTTAAATCATCAAACATAGATTAGCTTCTGTCAACCACTGCCTCGGTCTCTTAAAATAAGTTATCCCCTGCTCTTCTGCAATAGTATCTGATTCTAGGAAAGATTAGGAAAGAATTGATAAGATGTCAAATTTAAGGCTGAGCTTTCCTCAATTTCTTATTCTCTACATGTTGATCAGTTGTGGGCTACATTCTAATCATAATCTACTGCAAAAAGAAGTTTATCAATAAGGATTAAGAGATATACTTATCTATGGGTCTGATGATAAGCCTTTAAGGAATCTGTTTAATACTATATTTACTTGTCACAATAACAACAGTAGGTTTTCCCTAAAGCCCATAATCTACCAAGCCTCAGATTTTTGCCCCCATTAATAATGGCAGGCATGAGCTCTGTCTGATAGAGTGGCCTTAAATTTAATAAAAACGTTGCTGGCTATTCACATAACAGTGTGATGCTTTCACTAACGGATATATCTTGCTAGTCCAGTTGTTATTGTAGGTCAGAGTATTCTCAGCTGATAAGACTGATAATCACTATTTTCCACTGTTGGTGTGCCCAGCACTTGCCATCAATGTGAAAGAGAAGATGAGGCTTCCAAGCAATACTAGCTTAATTTTTCCGTGTTCTGTGACTGAAGATTATCATGTCTTCAGCAATAAAGTTTTATCAGAAAGATGAGGTGTTGATCAATGGGGTTCCAGAGTCCACCTCTCTCTCTCCCCCCTTTCTTAGAGACAGCATTCTTTCTCCAGTCTTTTATACATACTTTCTTCACTCCAGCCATGTGATGATCTCCCTTCAAGATTTTTTTTATCTTGTTCTTTTTAATAGACAATACCTACTGTTCTGTTGATTTTCATTCTAAGTATCATTTCCTGAGACTACTTGGCCTGGCCAATTCAAATGTTTCATAGCTATCAAAATATTATTTATATGTGCTATATGCATTTATTGTGCAGTGATTTCTGAAGACCTGAAGATCTCTCCTCCCTGTAAGCTTTATGAAGTCCTTAGTGTAACTACCTGAAAATCAATAAACTCTCAACATTCGACTCAATACATATTGTTCTGTTACTAAAATTATTGAGATTCCTTGTGAATACATTGATTCCACTCTCACAGTTTTCAAATGCTTAGAAGTGCTTCTGGAGAGCACAAGCTTTGATGAGATTCCTTGAATTTTGAAATCTGTGTCAGCCAGATTTTTGTCTTTGTCTTTGGGCTCATGGCTTCAGTTGTTACAGTCTACAAGTGCTTGGCTGCTTGGCTCAGCTGTTTTGGTCCTATGTCAGTATGTAAGGTTATAGTTGAAGCACCTAACAGAGGAACTGTTCACATCATGGTAGCCAGGAAGAAGAAGCAGGAAGAAGGGCGGGGTTTTACTATCCTCTTTGGGGATGTGTTTCTAAAGACCCAATATTTTACCCAGTGTCCCTCCACCTTAAAGTCCCATCAACTCCAAGTAGTGTCAAAGGCCAATACCTCATGGGAACATTTTATATCTAACCTATAGCATTCATACCCACGGCTCCCTCAAAATCTGTTTCCATCTCACAATTCAAAAATGCTTTTAACTAATTTTCTGTCAAGGACACCCCCTTACTCCTCCCCTCTGCTAACCCCAAGGCCTTAAGGGGAGCAGTCTGCACAGTGAATGGTAAAGAATGAAACTTGGGGCAGTTCCTTCCTTGCGGGAACTGAGTTGTAACCTTCAAGAAACTGACCATAGGCTCCATATCTCCTGCTGCTAGGAGTCTTAGCTAGAGTCATCCTCATAGACTCCCAGGAGACCCCAATCTCAGGTGTTCCCTGATGCTCCCATTGATTTCCATTTTCTTCCCCAACCCTCCCCCTCTTATCCCTCCCTCACCTCATCTGCTCCTTAGTCCCATTCCTTCCCCACCCCATCTCCCACCCAGTTCCCTTCCTCCATCCATTTCTGAAGTCTACTTTATTTTCTCTTCTGTGTATGATTCAAGTATCCTTCCTTGGGTCCTCTTTGTTACTTAGCATCTTTGGGTCTGTGGATTCTGGATTGGTTATTCTGTACTTTATGGCATATATCCACTTATAAGTGAGTATATACCATGCATGTCTTTCTGGGTCTGGGTTAGGGTTACATCACTCAGGCTGTTTTTTTCTAGTTCCATGCATTTGCCTGCAAACTTCATGGTGTCCTTGCTTTTAGTAACTAGGTACATTTTCTTTATCTAGTCTTTGGTTGAGAAACATCTAGGTTGTTTACAGTTTCTGGCTATTACTAATAAAGCTGAAGTGGTCATCTCCCGTAGCTAGTTGGGACTTCCAGTAGAGGGAGGGGGACACCAACTCACCCATAAAAGCTCTGCCTCCAAATTTGTCCTGCCTACAAGATGTGCAGGGATAAAGATGGAACAGAGATTGAGGGAATGGTCAACCAATGATTGGGCCAACTTGAGACCCACACCATGGGAGAGAGCCAACTCCTGACATTATAAATGATACTCTGTGTTAATGTCCTGCTATAGGGCATAGCTGGTATGCCTTGCCCTCTATCTTGGGCACGGTCTTCCCATCTCCCAGAGACCATTCACTATATAATTTACACATTTTGGCTCTGCTGCCCCTTTCCCCTTTTCCCATCACCCTGCTCTCTCTCTCTCTCTCTCTCTCTCTCTCTCTCTCTCTCTCTCTCTCTCTCTCTCTCTCTCTCTCTCTTTTTCCCTATGCCCCATCCCTAGTGTATACTCTCCCTCTGCCTCCCACACTGTTCCAATAAACCTGAATTTATATAATATAGCTGGCTTTGTTGCCATTAGTTCATTCTGCTTTAGTAAATCACTCTGCTATGTTACAGACAGGAGACTAGCATAACTGCCTTTTGAGAGGCTTCATCCAGCAGCTAATGGAAAATGATACAGAGACTCACAGCCAAACAGTGGGCAGATCTTAGGGAATCGTGTGTAAGAGTAAGAGGAAAGACTGAGGGAGCTGAAGGGGTCAAGGACACCAAAGAAGACCTACAGAGTAGACTAATCTAGGCCCATGGGGGCTTGAGGGAAAGAACTACCTACCAACCAAAGAGCATACATGGACTGGACCTAAGCCCCTTACACAAATTTAGCAGATGTGCAGCTTGGTTATCATGTGGGTCCTCTAACAGTTGGAGAAGAGGCTGACTCTGACTCTGTTGCCTGACTTCGGATCCCTTTTCCCAAGCTGGACTGCCTTGTCTGGCCTCATGTGCTTAGTCCTGATGCAGCTTGATGTGCCAGGGTCAGTTGGTTGCCTATCTCTGGTGCGCAGGAAGAAATGTGGCCATAAAACTCGGTCTCTTGTCAACTCTATCTCTGGTGGGACCTCCTAGGGTCAGTCACTAGGTAACATTATCTCTGTTGGGACTCTTCTTTGCAGCTGGGCAGATTACATGATGTAGGCCTATTTCTTAACCTTTGCCCTAGAAACCCTGAAATCCAATTTTAGTTCTCCTGGTATTTCAGAAATTAGTGGAAAAAAATATGCTCATATACTAAAACAAAACAAAAGGAAAAAAACTGACCTTTTGGTTTGCTTTTCTTGCACATTTAAACATAGTAGAATTTATGTTAAGAATGGATTCTATTGGCTTATTAACATAGTTCACAGTTAGGGCCTAGAGGAAAGATCTGTTATAAGCACAAGAATAGATTTTATTCATGGAGGATGCATATTAATTGGAGGGGGCTTTCTCCATCACTGCAGGACTGGGCCTAAACAATGCTGAGGCTATTAGGAATCAGGTGGAGGCTGGCTCCTAATAGAATAGCAAAGGATTACCAATTGTATGACCAAGTCACTCCAGCATTCCAGATGACCAAGCACCATTCATTTTATTCCACTGAAGAAAATAGGCAACTAATTGACAGTCCTGGTATCTCCAATGCTTATTTTCAGGGGTGCTTCCTACAATTTTTTATTATCGTCAGAGCCCTAACAGTGTAGAGAATATTTGTGAGGATTATGATTCTTTATCCATCTTCTCTCTATCTGTGTGTCACCCCCCATATACATATAGAGAGGCACACCTACAGACATGCACATCCATAACCCATTGCAGAACAAAGAGAACATGATACTATTATTTAAGAAGAGAGAGTAACAGAAACTCTTATTTTTCAGTAGTAGAAATAAAAAGTAATATAGACTCTGGAATATATTTTGGTATTTTTTTCAAAGCTAAAGGTAATCTTACAAAAATGATTTGAACTTCTATGTACACAAAATCTTGTCCAAGAATATTCAAAAATGCTTTAACCATTGTTTTCACGATTGGAAAGCAACAAAGATATCCTTCTAAGCAAGAATGGTTGGATAAAGTATTGTAAGATAAAAATTAATGCCATATTGTATATGTAATGTGTTTTCTGCAGCTAATGTCATGGTCTGTGAGAAATTGTTTTACGGGTGAATTCACTTCTTCCTGCAATGCAGGAATGACCATGCACTGCCATAAACTAGACATGCCAGCACTCTCCAGAAACTCCACCTGAGAGATTAGATACAACTAACTCCCAATGATGCTCTGAGATAAAACAGCTTCCCTGGAGACTCAGCCTCCTGGACCCAACCTGCCTCAAGGTCAACATTCCTGTCACCCACAACCCCAGTTTATGGTTTTTCTTTACTTCCCTGTGACCCCAACCCCTAATTACAGTTTTTCCCCTTATAATCCTATTACCGTTGAAGGTCCGGGGTCACTCTCCTATCCTGCTGTGTCAAGAAGGATTGTGACCCAAAGCCTGAGCCCATAATACAGGACCCTGTGTATGTTGCATCAGTATTGAGTCCTGGAGGTCATTTCAGGGGTCTCGCAATGTGGGCAACCTGGGTGATCTCAGCATTACATTATGATATATTTCTTCAGTGAAATTTTATTCATAAAAAAGAAATAATTTATCAAGTCACTGATAGGTTATCTCTGCCAGAAAAAAAAAAAAGTCTCATTAAAAGTTAAAAATAAGACCAGGTGTATTTGGTAATGGGGTCCTGGGGTAGGTTATGAGCCTCAGGATGAGACCTGAGAAACTCATGGGCAGACCATGGCAGAAAAGTTTTATAGATTGTAGGAGAAGGAAAATGATCTGTCTGCTTGTGCCCAGGTGTGGTTATCTAGGGCAGGGTTTTAGGTTGTTGTGGACTTCAGGTGAATGGGATTTGGGCAGCTTTCAGAAATGTCAGGATTGTGGGACTGGGCTTTGACACTTTTTTTTTTTCTGTTAGGAGACTTTCTGAGCAGATTAGTTTGAAGAGGGGGAGAGGAATAAACTTTACCAGACCAGGTGGAGGAGAAGGGAAAGAAACTAGCATCCAACCAAAAGACTTCAAAATAACTCTCTGCATCCACACTATTTCCTATCTCTACTTAAGAAATTACAGTTAATTGGACAACTTAAAACAACTTGATTTATTTTACATTGTTAAATTGGATTTCTTCTTGAGGATCTCACCAAACTGTAAATTGCCAGCTAGCCACAGTGTCATCTAGAATATCTAATGAAACAAAGCTTGGGATTTGGGCTGGGATTCTATTGCCTTTGTTTGAAGAATTGGAATGTTTGAGGTCTGTAGCAGATGGTTGGAGATTGTTTTTAGTCCCTGGAAGATAGTAACAGTATTGTCACACAGACTTCTTCCTAGGCTGGGCACAACATGTCACGGCCTTCTCTGGGGCCAAAAGGAAAGTAAGTACAAGCTTTCTTGAAAAACATCATGACTCTGATCCGATCAGTTTTGCCATAAAATATACTATGACTGGTACTTGTATACATCTTATTTGTCACACTCTATTGGTAAAAATGATGCCAAAGCTTCCTTCTGTATTTGGCATCTTCCTGTTACTGTAACAAATGCATGAGGTTATCATGTTATAAAGACACTGTGCTTATTTTGTCTTGTAGTCTTTTAAAAATATATTTATTTATTTATTTTGCATTGGTGTTTTTTCTGCATGTATGTCTGTGTGAGGGTGTCAGATCTTGGAGTTACAGACAGTTGAGAACTGCCATGTGGGTGTTGGGAGTTGAACCCTGGTCCTCTGGAAGACCAGTCAGTGCTTCTAAATGCCAAGCCATCTCTCCAGCCCAGGTTTGTAGGTTTTAATAGAATCAGTGCTTTGGGCTTGTGGCAACCTAGCATGTCATGCTGGTGGCATGTGGTAAAATAAACATGTTTACTTTATACTTGGAACCTGAGAGAATGGGAGAGAGAGAGAGAGGGACAGGGATGCGGGAAGAATAAGGTCTCATAATCCAATGACTTACAGAACATTAATGACCTAAGATTTTCCACTTGTCTCTGCCTCTTAAAGTTCCTAGAACCTAGTGCCTCCCAACAGAACTAGTCTGAGAACCAAGAGTTACTGGATAAACCTTTGCAGGAAGTGGTATTTCACATCTAAACTCCAGTACGGTTAAAGTGTGGCATCAAGGTCCAAACATTCACAGAGACCACAATGTCCAAGGCAAAAATTTTAGTTAATGGCCAGGCCACCTGCTTTCCTAGGGATCAGGAATGAACAAGCGACCTCCAGATGCAGTAAAGAGGTGTATATTGGTCTTTCATGACCTTTGCAAGCAAGAAAAGCTTAATAGAAGCAGAACTTTAGTGATTAGCATTTAGCATAAGCACATTGTCACAAGTTTTTTTTCATCTTTAAACATTTTTATTAGAGTTACAGTTATTTATTTGTCTCTAAAGCAGCCATACGAGAACTCACATGAGCAAGCATTCCCTATGAAGTGGATTTATTCCCTTTACTGTTTAAAGAGCACTAAATTTAGTGTGTACCAAAAGTGTACACCTAGCTAACTCTTCTCATAGGACCCACTCCTTCATTAATACAGGCAATAAATCATAAAAGATTTGTCTTTAACATTTGTCAAATACCACACAATACAGTAGGAAAATAAAACATGAATGCTTTCTTATAATGTTAAATATAAGGATTATTAATCACATATGCCAATAACAAAGATCAAGATACCAAATATATCATCTCCAATAACTCAAATTTCATGGCTATACTCTTACCAAGAGCAAGAATGAAAAATATGGAGACATATGAATAAAAGCACTTAACTACAAAATAAAAATAAAGTGTCTGTCTTCATATGGACTTTGTGGAATTCCTTGATTAACATCGTTGTGGTCAGCCTGTTTTGGAAAGCTTTGTTTTTTCAAGTCAAGTTAACCTAGTTTCTCAGGAGATATATGTGGTCTGTTGGTTAAAAAACAATCTGCACAATAGGAACATGAATCTCATTTTACCCAAGAACTACAAATAAAAAATACCAAGACTTGCAAACAAGTCTGGAAGCAGAACAAGAAGGAGAATGGAGGTCTTGCTATTATTTACCCCATATTATAATCAAAAGTGAAGGCAGCAATGTGGGCAGTCAGCTTCTACTAAGACAACATGAAAAGACTAAGTCATGACATCACCATAAAGTCAGTTCCCACTCCTCAAGCAATGGCAAAAAAAATTTCAGACTCCTTCTCAAGTCTCTGATGGGGTTGAAGGCCAGATAGTTTAGTTTTACAATTAAGCTTACTTGTTTAGAGGTTAAGATGTTTTTAAGTATAGATAGATGTTTTAAGATGAGATATGGTAGATACTGATTCATATTCAGAATTTTAGACATTAGATGGAAAGGCAGCCAAATAAAAATAGCCAAAACACTATGAATGTAACATTTATATAATTCCTGATCATTTCATGGTTCTTTGTGCTGTAGGTAGTTCATTGTACATATGCATAATAATATAAATGTATATGTAAAAATATTTAAGAAAAAAATTAAAAATAAAATAGATTTTCTATAGAAAAAAAGGTTTCAGAGAAAATAAATGACATCAGCAACAAATATTAATTCAGCTTAAACATAATGAACTCCATGAATAGAAAGTGCAGTGATAAATCTATAAGGCTTTTACGTTTTTTTAACTTAAGCACTTAAAACCTAAAGTTGAGGGGCATTCTTATTATCTCAGCATTTGAGGTTACTAGCTAAATTAACTATGGGTTTTGAGTAGCCTGAAATGCAGCCTAGGTTTTGTAGTAACAATAGGTCTGAAACAAACAAAAAGAATAGAGAAACACAAAAAGCCCTACCATCTCCCAACTGTAATTATTCAAATAAATAGTAAATTACTATAGGTTTTTAAATCTATGTAAATATAAAATGCAACAATAGATTAGGTACACAAATATTTAAGCTAAAGTAACCTTAGGACTGGCTCAAAAATAATTCCAAGCACATCTTAACATAGTCCCTTAATACTGACCCTGAATTTGAATCTGAAAGAGGCCAATATTCTTTGTTTGGCATTTTATTTCCTATAAAATTACCATGGGTAGCACTATACTGGGTTTGAAGGCCCTTACATTTCATAATATTATTTATGACATGTGCAGGATCATCCAAATGGATTTTCCAAGCAAATTTTCCAGACAAAAAGGAGAACATTTAGTTGGGAAATTTTGTACTTTAGGCAAATTGCGAGATGGAAAGTTTTCCAAGAAATAAGTGAGCTTTCTCTCCTGCTACTGGGTTAGCATTCACTTGTTTTTTTAAACATACATGTAGACTGGGAAGCCAATTGTTTAACAACTTAGTTGGTACTTATTCTTTAAATCTTACAGAACCAGAATCTACTGAATTTGAGAAGTACAAGGATCAAAATAGAAGCATTATAATAATATATAAATATATATATATATAGTTATGTATACTTACATATAAGAAAAGTCTATAATGCTTATGAGAAGATTACACACACACACACACACACACACACACACACACACACACACACACACAGAGTTTTCTGATCTATTGTAGATCTCACTTGTGAATGTAACCTAAGGGCTCATGGATGTGACTGAGTACTTTTCCATGGAGTCATATCTCCAGTCTGTCTGTTATTTGCACATTGTTATAAATGAATTTTCAAATAAACTATTTCAAAACAAAAGCAATCAGTTTGTCAAAAGTATAATAAAGTATTGCTCCCTGAAATCATCTTATAGTAACTGTAGACTTTTATTCTTAAAATACTTTGCAACATCAAATTTTTTTTTTCAGTTCGGTCATTTCCCCTATTCCATTGCCATTGCCCAAGCCAGTGATAAAGCATTTCACCTGAGTTTTTATAGCAAGTTAATCCAAATTATTTTTAGAGCATTTCATATGGCTCTTATACCGAGGAGCTCTGCCAGTGCTCATACTGAGCATCCGACAAAGCTTCCTCATACAATTATGATGGAGAGGAGAGATCTACAGAATAGTCTTCCTTTATAAGACCTCTTCTGGTAAGCTGGGTGTCTCCTCCTTACAGTGGAAATATTAAACCTATGAACTGGGCCTGTCTTCCTTCTCCCTTGCTTCCTTTCTTCCTTTCTTTTATTCTTTCATTCACTCATTCAATCATTCAGGGTGTGTTTGTCTTCTGAGGCAGTGTTTCTCTATGTAACAGAGCCTGGGATCTTTTGGACTTGTTCTGTAGACCAGGTGGGCCTCAAAAACACAGAGATCTACCTGCCTCTCCTTCCCAAGTGCTGGGATTAAAGGTGTGCGACAATAGGCCTTATATAAAAAATTAAGTACAGAGGCCATTGTTCTTGGAAGAAGTTAATACTAGTTTCACAGAGAGAGTTTGGTCTCATGAGTAGGTTTTTGAAAAAATGCAGTTGTTCCATATGTGTGGCCTCTTTGACAGGACTGGGTCACTTCCTTTTTATCCACCATGTTGTAATACTAGAGGATTGTGTTGCCGTGCTGTGTGGATATTCCAGTCACCAGGATGGGAAATCAAATAAAGGCTCTTTTCACTACAGAGTACCTGTTGTTAGTATTTTCCTACAGCAATAGAAAAGTCACTGGTATTCTATTTTCCCAGTGTTACATATAAGAGCTTTATCAGGAACTAATCACCACCAATTTGTGCAAAGAAAAACACTCAACTCTATCACACTCCAGTCATCCTGCCATGTCAAGAAATAAAAATAAAAACATGGAATCCCAGGAAGGTCACAAGTTCACCGGATTGCTGGAAGACTAAGGCCCCATAACAATTCTAAACCTCTGCTTCTCGCTCTCTATACCATATCACTAAAAGTCTACGGGAAAAAAATCTACTACTAGTGAAGATTTTGTAGAAATGACAATGCTGAGTTTTTCTAGAATATTACAGAAGGAGTTGACTGAGTAATAATGTTTCAGATAGTGAAGAGAAAGTGGTTTAGTGAAAGACAGATAAAATTTAAAATTGGAAAACTAAGTCAGCTTTTTATCATGTGACATAATTCCTAACACATTTATCTTAAAATAATCATTAACTTTGTCTCACAGTGTCCACATTTCCCTCTACCACATTGGTTCTATAGTTTTAGGTCTGTTTTAAGATGAAATATCATTTACGGGGAGCACATTACATGGCAAAGCTTTTCAGAACATGTTGGCTCTGAAATGGAGATTAAAAGAGAGAGAAGATAGCCCAGGGGTCTGGTAGCCACATTCAAGGCATGTCACACAGTAACCTGAATTCTGTCAAGACTCACTCCAATATCCCACCAGCTCCCACACATGTCGTCATGCTGAGGACCAGCACTTTGACATAGAAGTCTTGCTGGACACTTAAGACTGAAAGAGTTTGAATAATTACACTAAACTAATATAAATAAGAAAATATCTGTGGAGACAAAAGATCCAGAATGTTAAAGCTTCTGTGAAGCTAAGAAATTGTAATATTAGAACAAGTAGCTTTATGAAATTAAATAGAAAAGAGACCATTATGACAAAGGGATACTTAAATTTAATACTTTTTGAAGTTATCAGTCTTGTATATTTAGTTTTGTCTTTAGAAATTAAGGGAGGGAATGGATAATATTTCTATTAGTACATCATAATGCTTTTCCATTCATGAAAATATTTGTGAATTTTTTTATAATACTTAAACTTTACAAAAGTTACATACAAGCCAGTTTAGTAATAGAGATCATTATTAGTATTCAAAAAATTAAAATAATGTCAATGTGCTGCAATGGATGGCCATGTGTATTTTACTATCCCTTGAGAATGTATATGTGTGTGTAAGTGTGTGCACATTCATGTGTGAATGTTTGTATATGTACTAGCTGTCATTCTTCAGGTGCTTATAGTAGACGTAAACATGTTTCTCTTTTGATCCCAAGTGTGGCATGTGAAACAGACTTGTGTCGGGGCTTGTGGTATTTTTCCTCTGGAAACAGACTTGTGAGAGGACACATAGTGTTATCCACTAGAAGAGAAACTGCCTCTTTCGGAGACATGGTCTTTGCCAGCTGATAAACATCCTAGCACAGACTCTGAGAGGAGTCTGAGAGGTTTTGAGCCCAAAACCAGAGGCTTGGCTTTTTGGTTTTTGCATCACTTCTTATTGTTTGGCTGTTCATCACTCTTCTTTGACACCCCTAGAAAGAAATATTCCACATAAAGCTTCGAGGTTCCATGTTCTAGCTGCTGCTCTGGGTTGCAGCTGCTGCTGTTTAACGGGTCTGTTGGAGTCCTGATGAGAAAGAGTGGAATTGCACCAAGGAACTGAGTCTAAAAAGGTCTACTTCTCCTGTCCCCATTAACCTTTTTTCTCTCCTATATAGGGTAAGTGGGTCGGAAGGGAGGTATACACGTTAAAGAATCCTAAATAAGGCAGGTTTGTCAAAGATCAAAGTCTACAGGCGCTGTTCACTTTTTTTGTTTTTTTAATTTCTGAAACAGCGTCTCTCACCAAGCACGGTAAGTTAGCTGGCAGCAAGGCCACTATTTGAATAGGTTATGAGGGCTCCAATGTGCCCTGAATTTTCAAATGGGCCTGACAAAATCGAACTCAGGACATCATGCTTGTAAGGCAAGCACTTTAATGACTTTAACGACTGATGTGTGCATATGTGAGTCAGAGCAAGAGCCTGCTGTTACATGAGTTCAGACAACTCGAAGACAAGGAAACTGTACATTCTGTTAGTATCTTACACTTTGCTCCAGTTACTTCCATTTTCATGTACTTTTATTCTGTTAATTGTGCATTGTTTGTAGCGTCTTTTCTATCATCCATTTTCTTGTTAACTGAATGCACTGTTCGTAAATATATGAAACAATTCCTATAACTGGGAAAGCGTACTATGAAGAAGGTCTAGAGGCACCACATCACATATAAGAAGATCTTTAAAACCATGTGCCATGTTATAATAAAATAACATGAAGTATTCTATAAAAATTGAAATATCCATATATGCTTAATAAAGCAACTTTAAAAAGCTTGAATGAGCAGAAGAAAATACGGAGTAAAATGAGTACATATAAAATGTACTGCTCTTTATGGGTGACAACTGAATTTGCCAATTATATATCAAGTAGGCAATAAGTAAATTAAGTATTTTTAGATTTATTTTAATTTATTTGTCTATAGGTATCTCTAATTATGTGTGTTTGTGCATCTCTATGTGAGTATGTGCACTTGAAGATAGATGCGCATGGAGGGCAATGTTGTTAGATGCCTTCGAGGTAGAATTATAAATAGTTTGAATATGTTGGTATGGGTTCTGGGAACTGAACTCAGGTCCTCTGGAAGAGAGGCATCACAATGGCATCTTTCCAGCCACTTTGATTAAAAATTTAAGATTTCATTACTCATTTTTATGCATGTTTAATTAGTATCGAATGGAGGAAAATAGCAATAGAGTAAATGTTAGCACAGAGAGTAAATGGTTGATTTTACAATTTAGAAAAATGAAAAAAAAATGTTTTGTGAAGAAGATTATGATTGCCAGCCAATTTCATTTAAAAATAGTTGTTGAGTATGCTCCTTCCCCCAAAAGAGATGAATGGGGAGAAGAAAAATATAAATTAGTGTTGAAAATTTTAGTAGTTATGGTGTGTGCCATCAAAATAACGAGACAAACGGACAATCAAAGAACTAAAAAACCTCATTGTTCATGAGTTTTTCATACAAATATGAAGAATGAATTGTCCCCAGCATTGGTTGAAGGAAAAAAATTAACTCCATTTCTTGCCTTTCATTTGTTAAAAGGCTTGAAATCCAATATCAGTGGGGCAAAGAGAAGAGCACATGTTGTGGTATCAAGGAGAATGTTCCCTAAAAGATCATGCATTTGTGCACTTTTTCTTTCATTAATGGTTTGTATCTGGAGGCTATAGGATTGTTAAAGCAGGGGACCCAGCTGAAAGAGGTTGATCACGTTAAGTGGGCTTTAAAGGTTAAAAACTTACTGTAGTTCTGGACTAGATTGTTTCTAGTTTGAGCTCACGATGTAACCAGATATTTCACAGTTCTCTAGAAATGGATTGAGCCCTCTACAAGGACACACTGAAATCCACAGAAGCTATGACTCAGAATACATATTTTTTTCCTCTGAAGATATTTCTGACAAGTATTTTGTCACAGCAAAAGAAAATATAATACTTTTGCCAGTGTTCCTTTGACAGAAGCTATCAGTGTCATGGTGTGAATGGTCTAAGAAAATGTTTTTGAAACTTTTTTTTTTTTTTTTTTTTTTGGTAGTGGTTGATCCTGTGACCACAAAACAACAAACAGACATAAATTTGAGATATCAATGAAATTTTTGCTTTTATAGACAAAAACGTCAGGTCTGGCCTCTATGCTGAGCTCCTTTAACCATATTGTGATTTTTAAAGAGAGACTATCACCATCTTTCCTGCAGTACTGACTTAATGAAATGTCAACGGTGCATGCTTCAAAGGTCTTACATTACTTTCTTTTTTTTTTTTTTCTTTTTTTTTTTTTATTAATTTATTCTTGTTACATCTCAATGTTTATCCCATCCCTTGTATCCTCCCATTCCTCCCCCCCCATTTTCCCATTATTCCCCTCCCCTATGACTGTTCCTGAGGGGGATTACGTCCCCCTATATATTCTCATAGGGTATCAAGTCTCTTCTTGGCTACTTGCTGTCCTTCCTCTGAGTGCCACCAGGTCTCCCCCTCCAGGGGACATGGTCAAATGTGAGGCACCAGAGTACGTGAGAAAGTCGTATCACACTCTCCACTCAACTGTGGAGAATATTCTGACCATTGGCTAGATCTGGGAAGGGGTTTAAAGTTTACCTCCTGTATTGTCCTTAAGCGAGCTTAAGTGACTATAGTCTCTTATGGTTTTTTTTTCCCCTGATATTTGTTTTTTTTTCTTTTGTCTTTTTTTTTATTAATTTATTCTTGTTACATCTCAATGTTTATCCCATCCCTTGTATCCTCCCATTCCTCCCCCCACCCCCATTTTCCCATTATTCCCCTCCCCTATGACTGTTCCTGAGGGGGATTACCTCCCCCTATATATTCTCATAGGGTATCAAGTCTCTTCTTGGCTACCTGCTGTCCTTCCTCTGAGTGCCACCAGGTCTCCCCCTCCAGGGGACATGGTCAAATGTGAGGCACCAGAGTACGTGAGAAAGTCATATCACACTCTCCACTCAACTGTGGAGAATATTCTGACCATTGGCTAGATGTGGGAAGGGGTTTAAAGTTTACCTTCTGTATTGTCCTTGGCTGGTGCCTTAGTTTGAGCGGGACCCCTGGGCCCAAATCTGCCTATCATATTGTTCTACTTGTAGATTTCTAGGACCCTCTGTATCCTTTTATTTTGCTATTCTCCCATGTGTCTCTCATTTAGAGTCCCAATAGGATGCCTTCCCCTCTGTCCCAGTTTCCTGGTAAGTGAAGGCTTTCGTGGGACATGCCCCTTGGGCTAGTATGCAGATTCCCTGATATTTGTAACTTGAAGTTGCTAATCCTATGATAAAACCTTCTTGATTTTTCTCAGAATGAATTGATTTTTAACCTCTATACACTTCTTTGTTTAAATTTTATCTGTCATCTCGTAGGTATAAAATGTATTGTTAATTAGTCATTTATCTTACTTCCAAAATAGGCAGTACCTATTTTGCCTTTGACAGTGGGGACACCGTTATATTCCACTTGTATTCTAAACCTTTACTGTAGTGTGTAGTGACAAAACACAGTTGTATGAGGAGAGTTCTGAGTGTTTACAAGAACACTCCCCCCCCAAAGACTTTTGACCTCAGTTTCTTCAAAATAGAATTTGTTCTTGGGATGTGTTTTTGTGTTCCTTTCCTTTCATGTGCAGTTGTTATTAAGTATTTAAACTATCTTTTATATGCATCCATGTAAAACATGTTTTTCCCATATTCAACTCAAACTCCTGAGAGCTTTACTCATGTGACCTTTCTTAACCTTTTAAGTACACATTGTCTGCGGCTCTGAATGAAGTTTGGCTATTGAATGAGATTTCATTCTTCCTCCTTTATTGGCTTCATTCACTCTCCCAGGTGCCACCACCTCTAGAGAGGTGACAATGTAGTACATAACAGGAAGGCAGCAGAAGTTTTGGACGAAAGATAAATGATAAGCGAAATAGAGAGTTAAGAATTTTATGTGAAAGACCCATTTCTGGAAATCGACTGTTTTACGTGCATAGAGACTTGTGATGATCTATCTGGCAAATAATGCGTTGAGGACACCAGTATAGTCTCACGACTCAAAGAACTGACATGGACATGAGCCAGTGCCTATTACCGCACTCTTCCACTGAGATTTTGGAATACAGAACTTAGAGAAAGGCCGCATGGACTCCTCAAAGGCAAATCACCATGAAATAAATCAGTGGAATAATTCCAGAGGCTTTGCTGCTAAGGACCAAAATTCACTCCAGTTCTCATGCTCCTGTTGTGTGTTTGAACAGTTTATTTTAGGACTGTGAAAGGAACTGAGGAACTCCTTCAAATACATTCTGTTGTGGTCTAAGATTGTCATGTGAGTTCCAGTTATCCATGGCAGAGCGAACTTTAGGATACGAGGAGATGTGGGCTGAATATGGATGGGTGATTGTAACTGAAATGACTTGTGATTATTGCACACGGCAGGTGCAAGTGAACAAACACTAGGAAGATCATACAAATAAGACATGGTAAAGACCGTATCACTAAAGGCTGTATCAGGAAGTACATTTGAAAGAAAAGTAGTTTCAGTTGGATAGGTAACAAACTTTGTGGCACTTCTGAGAAAATGTGCAACAGTCATAGCAGCCGGTTCTCAGGTAGACGAGTGAGTCCGTAAGTGTAAACATAACTACTCTCAACAACAGGGTTGCTAGAGGTTAAGACAGAAATAGAACTCAAAAAAATTAAACTACGAGTCCCCCACCCTAACCACTAACACCACACCCTTCCTACAGTGCATTTAGTGTGAAATAGTTTTTTTAGGTTTCCATTCATGCTTGTAGGCAGCCGAAGTAGGATGGAAAAATTAAAACCAGACTATGCACTACAAATGCAATTCCCTTTCCATGTAAGGACCTTGAATCTAAGAAAGAAACAATTTCAAAGATTTCATGGAAATTAGAAACCAAAACTATAGTTCTATTCTAAAAGGACTTTTAAAAAACACACTACAGCTCCTAAAAATAAGCAGACTTCTCATCTGAAAGAGGCCCGCACAGCTTTCCATTCCCAAGAAGTGCCATCTTTCAGTGAGAGACATTAATAAAGATTTTATTTCTTTAGACAAACCTTGATAGTGAAAGATTATTAAAAAGATGAAACTGCCCTTGCTGCTTTAATTATGTTAGACTATTAATTTGCTGCATGCCTTAATTTTCTCAGTATAAAGGAATATTAACAAATTTCAGAGGTGAAAGGAGCTTGCAGTCTAGAGACCCAGTAAGTCATGAAAGGGCCTCTTTTTCCCTTCCATTTCCTGTTTTCCAACTCCTTCCACCAGCATCATTCAAGTGCAATGTAACACTGTACTTCAGCACGAATAGCTGAAAGTGACATTAATTATTGTATTTATTTACTTTTTTATTGGGGGGGGTGTGGCCTGCCTAGAGGCAGTGGAGTTTGGCTAGCTGTACAGCTTTGCAGATGTGCTAAGTTTAATTTCTTTTCTCTGACACAGATGATAGCTTAATGATACTAATTTAAATTAGACAGGAGATTTGACTCTTGAAGCACTAATCGAAAATATTTGTCAGACTCAATGCCAAACATTCAAATTCAAAATTTTTGTGGTCATGTATTTGTCACATTGGAAAATTTGGTCGAAGGTAAGTGATTAAATGTAATTTTTTGAATTTCAGTATTGTGCCATTACTATATTAAAAGAATTTCCTTTTGTTCACAAAGACTGAAATTACAAAGTGTTTCCTATGTTACAGGATGACCGTCTTCTTATATATGACATTATCTTAAATATGTATATCTTAAGTAGGATCAGTAATTAGTAGCAGAAGTTTATTTTTTAAGCAATAAAGGCTTTTCGGACTAAATACATTTGTTAAAATGATTTTACATGGAGTAAAGCTGTGATTAAAATAAGGCATATGAAAACGAAGTTATGAATAGAAGGATTCAGAACACCAAGTCTGGAAAGGGTTGTTTTGGGGTACCTCTGGCTCTCCCAGAGTTCATGCCTAGACTAATTTATTTTTGTATTTCAAACCTCACATTCTTTTCCTCACCTCAGACTTCTAGCTCTCAAGACTTCGAATTCTTCTTTCATAATTTCAGTCTTTCATGTCTCTTTGAAATTTGAAGTTTCCAGAAATAGCATATTAGTACAAAGAAGGAAGGGAGTTTGGTTCCATCATCAAATACCCACCCCAAACACACACATAGTTCAGATTGTCCCATAATAACTGATCTTTAAAGCAATGAGATCAAATTTGAAGGCTGAATGGAATTTTCCACATCTCTTACCTGCTAAGCTTTAATTTTTGGTAACCACTCTACTTTGTTAGTTGTAAGGCTTAGGCAGATGTAAAGAAAGATTCTTTATGAGATACTTTTCAATTCCAAGTTTCTAAATTGTGGTATTAACCTTGTGACATATTTTGACAAATATTTTCTTAACATGGTCAAAGACAATTGACAAGTGGGATGTCCCTAAAATATGACCTTGTTAATAGTAGGACTTTTTTCCTACTTTAAAAAATGTTCTAGGAGGTAATGCAAGGGGTTTTACACAGCCAATTTGCAGTGAATATTTGTTTAATGTTTGAGTGCAAAATTATTCAGCACACATTTTTCTGATTTTCTGAAGTAGACACTTTGAGAATGTAGTTTTGAAAGCAGCTCTTTGTGACAGAACTTTGAAGTTAAAAGGAATATTACAAATTTTAAAAATACAATTAACTTAATTTTTGAATAATGAGTATTAGATCAGTTACTGTCTTATTTCTTGAAAGCCATGGTCACATAACTTCTACCATAATAAAAGGTCAAGGTCTTTCTTTTATACTTTACATTCTTGGAAAAATGTAAACTTAATACCCCCACAACTTTGTGCACACTTTAAAATTTTTAATTTAAGTTTTAAATAAAAATTACTTCCTTTTTAAAAATTACCATTTCCATTGAATGTATATGAATGAGAACCTTTAAAAATATAGCTTTAAAATTTTTCTCCATGTTGTTTCTTTGATGTTTTCCATCTAAGATTTTCATCTGTGAAGTTGCCAAGGCACATATGAGAGAATAATTTCCTTATTGTCATTAATTAAATTTGGTTTGAGACAATTGCTCAAATAGGTACAAGCCCCACTGGCTGTTCATACCCCACATTCCTTTATCATCACTTCTTGCTCACAAATTTCCCTCACACATTTATGACTATTTATTTGGGTTTTTGATCCACTGAGAAGAGCCAGGGCTGTCTCTATGGCCATTGGTTTGGAGCTATCTGTTAGAGCCTGTTTACTCAGGAGTGGGGATATAAGTAAAGACAGTGGCTTCTCCTTTCCCAGAGTCTACTAACAGCCAGTGATTCAGAGTTAAAGGGTGGGCCCTATGAGCCCCACTTATTGTTGATTGGGTGAATCTTGTGTGGGCCCTGAGCACAATTTTATTACTCAGTAAAATCAAAGGTGAATATAAGCTTGGATGTTTGCGCAACATCACACCCATGTCCATCCTCGTAACTTTCCCCATCGTCTACGGCATTTTCCATTTGCTCTGTCAAACACTGTTAAAATGAGTGACAGAAGACCATGGTCACTGTCGGCAAGTGAACTTAAGATTTTTCCACCACTGTAATTAGTAATCTCTGACTTCAGTTTAAAAAAAAAAAAAAGATGACCTTAATTTACACCATAAGAATAACCATTAACCGTTAAGTATATTTATACAAAAATACTAATATTTCTTGGAAAAAAATGATTGATATCCCACCAAACTTGGTTTTTGTTTGTTCATTTTTGTTTTTGTTTTGTTTTGTTTTTTGTTTGAGACAGGGTTTCTCTATGTTATCTTAGCTGTCTTGGACTCGCTTTGCAGATGATGCTGCCCTCAAACTCACAGCGATCTACCTGCCTCTGTCTCCCGAGTGCTGGGATTGAAGGCATGTACCACCACACCCGGCTCTGATTTTATATCCAATAAAAATGTAATTGTCCTAGCATGAGTCTAAAGACAAACTTATTTAATGAGATCTTTGTCATATACAAAGTTCATTTTATTTAGGTTTTCTTCCAAGGCTTAGCTCTGACTCATTTATATGAATTAGCAATTCTCTTAGAAAATGTTGTGTTCAACATAATGTTTATGATATGTTGAATAACTAGTTGTATTTTAACACCACAATTATTTTAAATGGGGTTGGCCATGATTAGTTTATCCATAAGAGTAGAAATCTTTGGTGTTTTCTGACACTATCTCCATATTTAAGTCACAAAGCTAAGTAACAAGGAGGGCGTGAAGGAGGAGGCTTGAATCTCACTGAGAAGAGGAAATAAAATAGACATGATGGTGAATGGATGGAGGAAACTCCGTGGGAGAGGAGGTGAGGAGGGAAACTGGAGGGATCAAGTGTGGGGAAGATGGAGGGAGAGAGAACTGGGATCACTTGGGCAAGGGACATCTCTGGGATGAGCTAGAAACCTAATACAATGGAAACTTCCAACAAATCTATGAGGATGACCCTAGCTAAGATGCCTACGAATGGAGTACATGGAGCCAGAATTGGCCATATCCTATAACAACAGCGAGACTTCCAATGGAGGGATTGAGACACCAACCCATCCACAAAAATGTAGACTCATAATTTTTCCTGCCTAAAGATATGCAGGGGTAAAAGATGAAGCAAAAGTCGAGGGAATGGGCAACAATGGCTTGCTCAACTTGCTATCCCAAGGACTAAGAAAGTAAAAGCAGGAAGATCAGGAGTTCACGGACATACTTGGCTACTCAGTGAATTCTATACCAGATTTGTAACTAAGTGTGACCAACCCATCCTTAAAGAACATTGAGAATCAATAGGATAAATACTTGAGAAAAACAAAACAACTGAGCAGTAGTTGCAAAGAAGAAGGAATTTTCCAAGTAAAAATGCACAAAGTATGTATATAAAACTCCAGTGTTTGTTAATTTACTGCCAGTTAACATTAATAAATTAAAACCCTAGGGACTTACCCTCTCAACAGTACTAATAGAAGTGCAGCCTGTCTACTTTTCTTGTGAATAGAATAAAGAACCATCACTTAGGTAATTAAAGCAGCACTTAAATTTTCATGTCTGGAAAGTCTTGGTAAGATAAAATGTCTAATGATCTTACAGACTACTTTACCCAGCAAAACTATTAATAACCATTGAAGGAGAAAACAAAATATTCCATGACAAAAACAAATTCAAACAGTACCTATCCACAAATCCAGCTTTACAGAAGGTACTAGAAGAAAACTCCATCCCAAAGGGACAAGCTACAACCCAAACTACACAGGAAATAGATAACTACACCATCGCAAAAGCACAACCACACAAATGCTCTACTGGAACCAACATCAAAATTAAGACTCTTAACAGTCACTGGTCATTAATATCTCTCAACATCAGTGGTCTCAGTTCTCCAATAAAAAGACACAGACTAACTGAATGGATGCATAAACAAGATCCAACATTCTTCTGCATTCAAGAAACACTTCTCACCCATAAAGATAGACGTTAACTCAGGGCAAAAGGCTGGAAAAAATTATTTCAAGCAAATGATCATAAGAAGCAAGCAGGCATAGCCATTTTAATATCTAACAAATAGACTTTAAACCAAAATTAATCAAAAGGGATGAAGAAGGATATTTCATACTCATCAAAGGTAAAGTCAACTAAGATGAAATGACAATTCTGAACATCTATGCTCCAAACACAAGGGCTCCCACATGTGTAAAAGATCTATTAATGAAGCTTAAACCACACATTGGTCCACACACAATAATAGTGGGAGACTTCAAAACCCTACTCTCACCGAAGGATAGGTCATTGAAACAGAAACTAAACTGAGAAATAACATCATTAACCAATGCCATGAATCAAATGGATCTAAAAGACATCAACACAACCTTTCACCCAAACTAAAAGGAATATATACCTTCTTCTCTGCATCCTATGGAATCTTCTCCCAAATTGATCACATAGTAGGTCACAAAGCAACTCTCAACAGATACAAGAGGACTGAAATAATACCTTGTATCATATCAGATCACCATGGTCTTAGGCTGCTCTTTAACAACAACAGAAATAACAAAAAGCCTACACATACATGGAAACTAAACAACTCTCTACTTAATGACACATGGGTCAGGGAAGAAATAAAGAAAGAAATTAAAGACTTTCTGACATTCAATGAAAATGAAGGAACAACATACCCAAATTTGTGGGATACATTGAAAGCAGTGCTAAGAGGAAAATTCATAGCACTAAGTGCCTTTAAAAAGAATTGGAGACATCCCACATAAGCAACTAGGTGACACAGCTGGAAGTCCTAGAAAGAAAAGAAGCAGATACACCCCAAAGGAGTAGACGTCTGGAAATAATCAAACTCAGGGCTAAGATTAATGAATTAGAAACAAAGAAAACAGTCCAAAGAATCAACAGAACCAAGAGCTGGTTCTTTGAGAAAATCAACAAGATAGACAAACTGTTAGCCAAACTAACAAAAAGGCAGAGAGACAGTATTGAAATCAACAAAATCAGAAATGAAAAGGGAGACATAACAACAGACACTGAAGAAATACAGAGAATCATAAGATCTTACTTCGAAGGCATATATGCCACAAAATTTGAAAATCTAAGGGAAATGGATTATTTTCTTGATCAATTCCACTTGCCAAAATTGAGTGAAGAACAGAAAACAAGCTAAATAGTCCCATTTCCCCTATAGAAATAGAAGAAATCATTGATAGTCCCCAACCAAAAAAAAGCCCTGGACCAGATGGTTTCAGTGCAGAATTCTACCAGACCTTCAAGGATGTGCTAATACCGATACTCTACAAGTTACTCCAAAAGATAGAAATGGATGGAGCATTACCAAATTCATTCTATGAGGCCATTGTCACATTGATGCATAAACCTCACAAACCCAACAAAGAAAGAGAATTTCAGACCAATTTCTCTTATGAATATTGATGCAAAAATACTCAATAAAAACCTGCAAAACGAATACAAGAACACATCAAAGATATCACTCACCATGACCAGGTAGGCTTCATTCCAGGCATGCAGGAATGGTTTAATATATGGAAATCCATCAATGTAATCCACCATATAAACAAACTGAAAATAAAAAAAACCACATGATCATCTCTTTAGATGCAGAGAAAGCATTTGATAAAATCCAACACCCACTGATATTTAAAGTTTTGGAGAGATCAGGGAAACAAGGCACATACCTCAACATAATAAAGGCTATATACAGCAAGCCAATAGCCAAAATCAAATTAAATGATGAGATACTCAAGGAAATTCCTCTAAAATTGGGAACAAAGCAAGGCTGCCCACTCTTTCCATATCTCTTCAATATAGTACTGGAAGTTCTAGCCATAGCCATAACAACAAGAGGAGCTCAAGGGGATCCAAATGGGAAAGGAGGAAGTCAAATTATCCCTATTTGCAGATGATATGATAGTGTAAATAAGTGACCCCCAAAATTCCACCAGAGAACTACTACAGCTGATAAACGCCTTCAACAAATTGGCTGGATACAAAATTACCTCAAAAAAGTCAGTAGCCTTCCTACATATAAACGACAATCATGCAGAAGAAGAAATTAGGAAAACTACACACATCATGTTAGCCAGAAGCAATATAAAATACGTAGGAGTTACTTTAACCAAGCAAGTGAAGGACTTGTTTGAAAAAAATTTCAAAACTCTGAAGAAAGAGATTGAAGATGGCATTAGAAGATGGAATGATCTTCCTGGCTCATGGATCAGGAGAACTAACATAGTAAAACCGGCCATCTTACCAAAAGCAATTTACAGATTCACTGCAATCCCTATCAAAATACCTACACAATTTTTTAAAGACATTGACAGTTCAATTCTCAACTTCATATGGAAAGACAAGAAACCCAGAATAGCTAAAACAATAAAATATCCTCTGGAGGAATCTCCATACCTGATATCAAGCTGTACTATAAAGCAACAGTAATTAAAACAGCATCGTATTGGCACAGCAATAGGCTGGTTGATCAGTGGAATAGAATCGAAGACCCAGAAATGAACCCACACACACATATGGTCACTTGATTTTTGACAAAGAAGCCAAATCTATTCAATGGAAAAAGGATAGCGTCTTCAACAAATGGTGCTGGTCTAACTGGATGTCTACATGTAAAAAATGCAATTGGACCCATATTTGTCACCTTGCACAAAACTCAAGCCCAAGTGGATCAAAGACTTCAACATAAAACCAAAGACACTAAGTCAGTTAGAAGAAAAAGTGGGGAAGAACCTGAAACACATTGGCACAGGAGACAACTTCCTGAACAGAACACCAACAGCCCAGTCCTTATGGTCAACAGTTAATAAATGGGGCCTCATGAGGATGAGAAGGAGGCAGGATACACTGTCAACAGAATAAAGACACAGCCTAGAGATGGGGAAAATTTCTTCACCAACCCTACATCAGACAAAAGTCTAATATCCAAAATATATAAAGAACTCAAGAAACTAAATACCACCAAACCAAATAACCCAATTGAGAAATGGGGCATGGAACTAAACAGAGAATTCTCAACAGAGGAATATCAAATGGCTGAGAAACACTTAAAGAAATGCTCAACCTCCTTAGTCATCAGAAAAATAGAAATCAAAAGAACTTTGAGATTCCATCTTAACCCATCAGAATGGCTAAGATCAAAACTTCAACTTACAGCACATGGTGTTGAGGATGTGGACAGAGAGAAACGCTCCTTCATTGCTGGTGGGAATACAAACTAGTATAGCCACTTTGGAAATCTATCTGGCACTATATCAGAAAATTGGGAATAGGGCTTCCTCAAGACCCAGATGTTTCACTCCTTGGAATATACCCAGAAGATGCTCTAGCACACAACAAGAAAATTTGCTCAACCATGTTTATAGCAGCCTTATTCATAATAGCCAGAACATGGAAACAGCCTAAGTGTCCCTCAGTAGAAGAATGGATAAAGAAACTGTGGTACATTTACACTATGGAATACTACTCAGGTATTAAAAACAAGGAATTCCAGCAATTTGTGGACAAATGGATTGAATTAGAAATGATCATAATGAGTGAGTTAATCCAGAAGCAGAAAGACTCAAATGGTATATACTCACTTATATCTGGGCACTAGCCCAAGGGGCATGTCTCATGAAAGCCTTCACTTACCAGGAAAGTAGGACAGAGAGGAGAACATCCTATTCAGACTGTAGGTGAGAGAAGCATGGGATATAGGGAAATAGAAGGATCCAGAGGGTCCTAGAAACCTACAAGAAGAACATTATGATGGGAATACCTGGGCCCAGGGGTCCTGCTCAAACTATGGAACCAGCCAAAGAAAATACGTGCAGTACTTTGAACCAAGACCCAGATCTAGTCAATGGAGTGGAGAGTGGGAACTGACTTTCGACTTTCACATGAACTCTGGTGCCCCATATTTGACTACATCCCCTGGATGGGGAGGCATGGTGGCACGCAGAGGAAGGATGGCAGGCTACCAAGAAGAGACTTGATAGCCTGTGAGCATATACAGGGGGAGGAGGTCTCCCTCACTCACAGTCATAGGGAAGGTGAATAAAGGGAAAATGGGAGGGAGGGAGGAACAGGAGGATGCAAGGTATGGCATAACAATTTAAATGTAATGTGAATAAATTAATAAAATATATTAAGATAAAAAATAAAAATTCTGAACTACACTAAATTAAATTATAACTAAATAGTTTTATCAAAAATAATACTAATAACGTTTCCATACAACTTATTCTTATGAGTCACCTAAAAACAGGAGTCATATGAATTTTGTCATTACATTTTAAACTATTAAATATCACACACTATTAAAGAATAAGGAATTTCAGATTTATATAACTACAGATTCTGTGGATGATAGATGGAAAATAGCTTTTTTTCCATGGATCTGGTCCATGGTAGGCTTCATATGTACTAATCGACGTCTGCATTCTTTGCACATACAAATGACAGTAATTCATCTTAATGGATTGTACAAGAGAATATGACAAAATCATTAACATTTTAATTCCCCCGAAATCAGAATAATGAATATGCATATCTTCAGTAGTAGAGAATTTATATGTTCAATTATTACTATTATCTATAATTAAATAAAAGCCAAAGATGGATGAAAAGATGGTGTCAATATAAGCCTAACTGTTTGGGAGTTAAGATGGTTTTAGGTCTAGATAGATGATTTAAGTTGATAGATATAATAGATATAGATTTACATTCAGAATTTTAGATGCACCAAGAGAGGAAAGATGTTTTCTTCAAGGTAAACAAATACTAATAGCCAAAATTCCATGAATGTAACATTTATATAATTCTTGATTATTTCATGGTTCTTCATGGTAAGCAGTTTATTGTATATATGTGTAATTATATAGATGTGTATGTAAAAACATGTTAACAAAATTAAAAAAGTAGATTCATGAAAAAAATATTTTTCCTCTTTGATACAGGTGTTGCAAAGGAGATATGGTTGGTCTGAAACTTGTGTAGATACAGTCTTAGTCCTCAAATGCTGAGATCATAGGTAGGTGTCATAACAAAACTCTCGGCAGAACATTTTGGAAAATATTCTCATCAAATAGGCCACTAGTTCACCCAATCCATGCCAATACAGATGTAAATGAAGAGATCATAAAAGGTTCCAAACTGAGTTGCAAATAAAGATAATTTTACAAAAGAATTCTATTTTGTGAGGATATAACCATAACCCAGGAAGCTGGACTCAGAACTATAGATAGTAAAATACCATCAAATTTTCACTGGATAGCATCATTGGGTTAAAAAGAACAGAGTATTTCTAGCTTCTATGGGATAACAGACAATGGCTGAACTTTGTATATTCTATGAATTAATGACTTCTCCATGTGAATGAAAGTGTTTAGTGCAGGACTGACATCTTGACTTTTGAGTTCTTACTTCTCCTGATGAGTAGAAGTGTGATGTTTGGAAAGATAATGGCTCCCATAGGTTTATAGGGAGTGTCACTATTAGGAGGTATGGGCTTGTTGGAATAGGTGTAGCTTTGTTGGAGAAAATGTGTTTCTAGGTTTTGGGTTTTGAAGTCTCAGAAGCCCAAGCCTGTCCACTGTGTCTGTCAATTGTAGATGCCTGTAGATCCAGATGTAGAACTCTTATCTGCCTCTCTAGGACCATGTCTGCATACATTTGACTATGCTACCTTCCATGATGATAATGGACTAAACCTCTAAACTTTAACCCAGTCCCAATTAAATGTTTTCCTTTACAAGAGTTGCCATGATTGTGGTGTCTCTTCACAGCAGTAAAACACTAACTAAAACAAAAATTGGTACCAGGGACTGGAGTATTGCTGAGATAGGCTGGACCGTATTTTATTTGAAGGAGTGTGGACTTTGGGACCCTGGGATAGGAAAGCAGTAAAGTGTTTATAGGGGACATAATGTAGGATACTAGTTTGAACAGGAAAGACAGTGGTACTGAGGGTGATTTGAATTGTGAGGACCTGGCTCAATAGCTTTCAGAGAGAGTTTTGTATGTGGCCTTGTGATATTTTAATGAGGTATATAGTTGCTTTCTGCTCTTATCCAAAAAAATCTTCCTGAGGCTAAATTGAAGAGTTTTGGGTTAGTTCCATTGACAGTGTAACTTCCAGTGCTTTGTCCTGTGCTGATTAGCGTTCACTCTTATGAAGATTTATAGTGAAAATGAGCAAGATGAGCAAGAAAAACACAAAACCTGCTGTTCAAGGAGAAATGGGGTACCAGGAAATGGAATACAGCTAAATCCCCTGTTCAAGGAGATAAAAAGACTAAAGAAAACTCTGGTGCTCGGTGGAATAAAGGGAATAGTAACCTTAGGGCAAGACTCTATCCAGGTAAGCTTCCAATTTGTGAACAAGAATTAAAGAAAATTCTTAAGTGTCATGTGGTGATGCACTCCTTTAATCCCAGAACTTCAAGGACAGAGGCAGGTGGATCTCTAAATTCAAGGCCAATCTGGTCTACAGAGCTAGTTCCTGGATAGCCAAGTTTAGGGAGTGAAGGAAACCATCAAAACCGGAAAGCTTGTGAAGATATAATTGAGCAAGGGCAGGGGCATGGGGGCATGTTCCAGCCCTAGCAAGCAGCATAACTTGTTCTGGTTCTAGAGTCAAGTTTAGGAGATAGGGATTATGGCATCTTCCTCAACTTCTAAAGAAAGCAGCTGATGACAGACATATGTTAGGCATGTCTTTCATGAAGGCCAAGAAAGGTCATAGTGTGCATCTGTGAAGGTGGAGCCTGGGTTGTCTTGGAGAGTCCAACATGTTGGAGATGTCAGAGATGTTGGATACCTGTAGAAGAGAGCTGGTAACAAGAAATGGAACCAGCCCAAAAGGAAGAAGTATTTGTAGTCAGCGTTGTAAGGAGGTGGAGATCTGAAGAGAGCATTGACATTAGACATGGTGATGAAGGTTGGAGTTTTCCAGGTGGTTTTTGGTCTTGTTTTGTTCCAGTATTTCCTTACTATGCTCCTTCCCCACTTCTTTCTTTTTTGAATGGTAATGTTTATACTGTGCCATAGTATGTTATAAATATGTGATCTGTTTTTTATTTTCTTTTTACAGAGTATTACACTTAAGAGATTGCCAGGAGGCTCAGAAGAGATTTTGGACTTTTAGAGGAGACTGTTACAGACTATGGGAAAATTTAATTGCATTATGATATGGCTACAAGCCTATGAGGTCCAGGCAGTGGAAGGTGGTGGTTTGAAAGCTTGCATGGAGTGGTACATATGAGGAGGTGTAGCCTTGATGGAGGATGTGTGTCATTAGAGCTTTGAGGTTTCAAAATCTCAAGCCTGAACAGTGTGTCTGTCATTTCCTGATGCTTGTGGATCCGGATGTAGAACACTTAGCTACTTCTTCATCACCATGTCTGCCTGCATGCCACCATGGTTCCTGCCATGACAATAATCAACTAAGGCTCTGCACTATCAGACAATCTCAGTTAAATGTTGTTTTTTTTTTTTAAAAATAGAAGTTGCCATGGTAATTGTGTCTCTCCACAGCAATAAAGCATAAAACCCTAACTCAAATAAGAAGGTACATTTTAAACCTCATATGTATCTATATCTAAAATCTAAAAATATTAAATTTAATAGAAGACGCAATTGAATGATGTCTGAAGGGAAGGACTAAGAGAAGTAAATTTTGCACAGGTAGCCAGATGGATGGTTGTGTAAATCAATTCTAGTGAGGGCTATTGCTGATTTCTGCCACAACTGCGTGCATATATTACTCCTTTCCTTCCAGTGAACTGGGCTTTGTTTTATTATTGGTTTTAGCTGAAGAGTGCAACAGAGGTGAAATCACACCACATATGAGCCTGTCTTGAAGATGCCTAAAACCTCAAAATTGGTTGTCTTTTAGGCCTGAAGAAACAGTTAGGATGACTACCTGGTTGTAGAAACTCATTAGAGTTCAGCATTTCTAGCCCACTCAGCTGAGTCACTAGATGTGAGTAAATCCAGGCTGATTTTTCAGTCCTCTCGGGACAATCCAGCAGAGCCCAGAAGACTTATAGAATCGCGAGAAGTTGTTGACGTTGCTGAAACACTTAATTAAAAGTTGGGTTGTTTTGTTTTTTAAATAATGGACACAGTGTGCTAATGGTCATTCATCTATACTTGGGGACCCTGGAATTTTCTCACCTGTAACTTCCTTACACAATGGGTCATACTTATCTAGTTGAGTGATGATCGTCACCCTAGTTAGATTTTATATTTTATAGCGCATGCTCAGACACTTCATCAGCCACTTCCTTGCCATAGAAATCCCCCAAGTTCTTTTGGAGACAAACTATAAAACAATTAAGGATTTCTCTTTAACTTGGAGGATAAGATATTTAGAAAATATGCCACCAAGCAGTATTTCCTGAATACTTTCTGGGTCTTTCTTGTACACGCTGCTGCCAATGCCCTCTTTCCTGCTCCCACGTGCCCTCTTCTCATCTGTTTCCCTGACCATGCCCTACCATTTTCCCCGGAGAGGTACAATTTTCTCCCATGCTGATTGCTTTTCTTCAAAAATACCCTTTTATCTTTGTCCTAACCACTGAGATTGTGAGGGACACATCCTCTCCCAATTCGAGACAGAGGAGAATGTCTTAGCAGTACATCTCGAAGGCAAGTCAAATATGCCTACATGTTAATACTGTACAGACTGAGGACTGAGAGGCATTCCTTGTGAATGTTCCTGAGCACTCAAAGCTCAGGTGTAGTAATCAGGTTTAAAAACAGTCTTTTCTCTTCTTCAGTTAGAAACTAAACAAAACACACATTCTCTGTATTCATTCCATCTCCCATATATCCATTACCAAAAATTTGAATTAGATTTACCTTCATTTGAGTATTTATTAGCACTTACAAGGTAACTGTTTCTAAATATGTATATGGATGTATGCTATATATTTAAAACATTCCTGACTATCAGGTTATTACATTTTATTCCTTAAAATTCCAAATAAAGCATTTAACACCATAGTATTTTTAAAAATCTTGTAAATTTTCTGTCAACTGTGATTTCTTACAGAAAGTAATTGTTTCCTGGTAGTTCATTAACTCATTATTAAACCTTTTCTCCCTTGAATATAAGTACAGTTGTAGGATTTAGGCCAATTCAAATATTTATGGAGTCACTCTGTGCACATGGCACACTGCCTAGATAATTCAAGGCACTGCTTCGTATGTTGCCTTAAACATACCGTGTTAACACAGTAACCGTCTTTTTATTTGTAACTCAGATGCTTGGAATCTTAATAGGCATACTCTGGCATTTTCTCCCTTCTATTCTTAACCATCTATTAAAAATTTCACAGAAATCCAGTTCAATATGTTGAGTAAAAATAGCAAAGAGGAACATGGATAATGCAAGTGACAGTGGTAATTGGTTATGTTTATGTGAACATATACACAAACTATACAGAATCTTTATGATTGTGAGGAGGATATTGGGGTTTTATGGGATCTTTATGGGCAGAAGTGATATTTGTGAATTTTTCGACTCTGAAATAATTAAATATTCTAGTAAGCTTTGACCAATGCAGTGTCAACTTTTCTTGATGTCCATATCTGAAAAGCACTGTTACACAGGTAGGTAGTGGCAATGTTTAACCTTCCTTCAGGGTTGACAGTGTTTTCATAGTACTCAGATAGTTACTATTGTCCTAATCCAAGCCTTGGCCCGAGCAAGGTAGTGATTCTTACACAAAGATTCAATTCTCTTGAACAACAGTGAAGAAAAAAAAAAATCAAATTATCTGTCTTGAGTGTTTTGAAACAGCTTCAGAAAGGAACCATTATTTAAGTGTGAGTAAAATTTAGGACAAACAGTGGACATTGGAGATGAAGTCACTGCAGATAAAGTGACAGTTTCTGGTCTCAGAGTTTGTGATGTGTGAGAGAAGAGTTTTCAAATACTTGATATCAAGTCTACCTTCAAATTAAGTGGCTTAGCTGAGTTCACACTGCTTATGATTTTCAGAAAGTTTTTAGTTTCATGAAATATTAACAGATTTTTTTTCCAACATAAGAAATCTTCTTTAGAATATATTAAATAACAGACTGCAGTGATTTATTTTTTTATAGGCTCATATGAAATACTTATAATGCTGTAAAAGAGTGAAAACATGAAATACTTATAATGCTGTAAAAGAGTGAAAACAGAAGATAGGTTCTCTGGAAAAATTCTTTTCATTGGACATCTTTAAAACATGGTAGGATTTTTATTTAATAGGGATGGTCCCAATATACTAATTGATTGATTGATTCATTGTGCATAGGTGTCTGTATGTATGTGTCTGTGGGCACATGCCTGCCATGACGCATGTGGAAAACAACTTACAGAAGTCAGTTCTCTCTTATCAAAAGGGTGCTGAAGGTCACACTGAGGCTGTCCGACTTGCTAGCAGGCTCTTTTAAACTGCTATCACCTCACTGGTCCCAAGATCTAAGTGTTCAACCAGATTCACACAGATACTGTAGCTTTAAATGGTTCTGACATTATCTCTCCTTACTATAAGACAGAGGGTATTAAACTGTTATTTATTTTAATATTTAACTGGTAAGACATAATTATATTCCAAAAATGCATCTCTTAAAAAGACAGAATTCATAATGAAAGTAGCATTGTGTAAGTTCAAATAGGTTTTACATATTCTTTGTAAGTATTCCTAATTTGAACTTTGAATGTACCAGATCTTAACCTTAAAAATGAAATCACTTAAGTTGCCATGTTCTTACCTCATGAAGATGTTATGAATACTAAATAAAACATTAAGAATTTTAAGTAAAATAACATTCTTATAATAACAAACTCATTTCACCTTTGATAAAAGAAATCATTCAGATTAAAAGCTACATAGCAAATATTTATGTCCATATGTGGTTCCCAGTCTTTTCAGGTTATATATTTGAAATAGTATCTATTGTTTATCTAGTATTTGAATGTGCAATACTTTGACCATCCTGGAACTGGCAGAAAATATAATAACGGGAGGACTACTAAATGCTGAAGAGCTGTAAAACAAATTAAGCTGAAGTTATTCAATACAGATGTTTTAAGAATCAGATTGATTCCAATTTTAACCATATTTACATGTCTTAAATCTTATATGTACCATCTGTTGGAAAACATATAAGAAGGACATATAAAAATAACAGATCTGTTGAATATGATTCAGAAACTGTTTCATGAGATTCTTCAGGCTTTGGAGCATATTTTTAAGGTTTAAGAAGTATTAATAATTGATCTTATTTATGTGGTAGCAATGAAACCTATTACATAAAGTCATTTGGAAATAGTCCAAATGGGTTGTTGCAGATCAAAGTGTGAAAATAAGATAGAAGCAGAAAGGAAGGAATTCTTTTCTTTCTAATTTCAGGAAGTACAATGATAAATTTATCATTTTCTGCTCTTCGTTGTTTACACTATGAAATACAGTTAAAGGACAACAGTCCATGTTGCCACTTCCTACTGAATGAAGAATTTAAAG
The DNA here is from genome assembly GCF_903995435.1 of Acomys russatus. NCBI lineage: Eukaryota > Metazoa > Chordata > Mammalia > Rodentia > Muridae > Acomys > Acomys russatus. Next base: position 16,070,260 of record NC_067159.1, read on the forward strand.
TATGCATTTTTTGTGAGTAAAATTCCCCTTTTTTATGGAAAGAATTTTTTTTATTAAATTATAAACATTACATCTCAGTTGTAAACCTTTCGCTCTTCCTTGTTCTCACTCTTTTCTACCCTATTCCCTCTTCCCCTTAGAACTCTGAAAAGTGGGGCCCTGTTCCCCCACCATCTGATCACAACCTGTCAGGTCTCATCTGGATAGCCTGCATCCCTTTCCTCTGTGTCACCACAGAGCCTCTCCCCTAATGGGCCGTGAACAAATCAAAGGTACCAGAGTTCTTGTCAGAGGCAGTCCCCTGATCTCCCCTCCTCTTCTCCATGTGGAGAATGAGCTGTCCATCTGCTATATCCTAACAGGGGGCCTAGGTTATGATGTCCTTGGTAGGTGCAACAGTTTGTGCCTTCCAGCCTCCCTGGGTCCAGATCCCCAGCCTTGATATCTTGATAATCTCCTTGCAGAGCTCTTGACAACCACCCCATAACCCTTTTTCTGTCCATCCATCAGCCATCTCTTCCATACAACTCACAGCTTTTAACCAGGTGTTCAGCTTTGAGTCTCAGTATCTGTCCCCATCCCCTACTGAGTGGAGTTTCTCAGAGGATATTTATGTGGGGTAAATACTCACTTATCACTTAGTATATACCATGCATGTCTCTCTGGGTCTGGGTTACCTCACTGAGGATGATCATTTCTAGTTCAATCCATTTGCCTGGAAATTTTGGGATTTCCGAGTTTTTAATAGCTGAGTAGTATTCCACTGTGTAAATGTACCACAGTTTCTTTATCCATTCTTTGGTTGAGGGACATCTAGGTGGTTTCCAGATTGTGGCTATTATGAATAA